>NC_133331.1:804190-828907 GCF_042186555.1 Aquarana catesbeiana
GTGCAGAGCGGCCGCAGTAAATGTACGGGATTGTGTGCGGAGCGGTCGCAGTAAATGTACGGGATTGTGTGCAGAGCGGCCGCAGTAAATGTACGGGATTGTGTGCAGAGCGGTCGCAGTAAATGTACGGGATTGTGTGCAGAGCGGCCGCAGTAAATGTACGGGATTCAGTGCAGAGCGGTCGCAGTAAATGTACGGGATTGTGTGCAGAGCGGTCGCAGTAAATGTACGGGATTGTGTGCAGAGCGGTCGCAGTAAATGTACGGGATTCAGTGCAGAGCGGTCGCAGTAAATGTACGGGATTGTGTGCAGAGCGGCCGCAGTAAATGTACGGGATTCAGTGCAGAGCGGCCGCAGTAAATGTACGGGATTCAGTGCAGAGCGGCTGCAGTAAATGTACGGGATTGTGTGCAGAGCGGCCGCAGTAAATGTACGGGATTGTGTGCAGAGCGGTCGCAGTAAATGTACGGGATTGTGTGCAGAGCGGCCGCAGTAAATGTACGGTATTCTGTGCAGAGCGGTCGCAGTAAATGTACGGGATTGTGTGCAGAGCGGCCGCAGTAAATGTACGGTATTCTGTGCAGAGCGGCCGCAGTAAATGTACGGGATTGTGTGCAGAGCGGCCGCAGTAAATGTACGGGATTGTGTGCAGAGCGGCCGAAGTAAATGTACGGGATTGTGTGCGGAGCGGTCGCAGTAAATGTACGGGATTGTGTGCAGAGCGGCCGCAGTAAATGTACGGGATTGTGCGCAGAGCGGTCGCAGTAAATGTACGGTATTCTGTGCGGAGGGGCCGCAGTAAATGTACGGGATTGTGTGCGGAGCGGCCGCAGTAAATGTACGGGATTGTGTGCAGAGCGGTCGCAGTAAATGTACGGGATTGTGTGCAGAGCGGCCGCAGTAAATGTACGGGATTGTGTGCAGAGCGGTCGCAGTAAATGTACGGGATTGTGTGCAGAGCGGCCGCAGTAAATGTACGGGATTGTGTGCAGAGCGGCCGCAGTAAATGTACGGGATTGTGTGCGGAGCGGTCGCAGTAAATGTACGGGATTGTGTGCAGAGCGGCCGCAGTAAATGTACGGGATTGTGTGCAGAGCGGCCGCAGTAAATGTACGGGATTGTGTGCAGAGCGGCCGCAGTAAATGTACGGGATTGTGTGCAGAGCGGCCGCAGTAAATGTACGGGATTGTGTGCAGAGCGGCCGCAGTAAATGTACGGGATTGTGTGCAGAGCAGCCGCAGTAAATGTACGGGATTCAGTGCAGAGCGGTCGCAGTAAATGTACGGGATTGTGTGCAGAGCGGTCGCAGTAAATGTACGGGATTGTGTGCAGAGCGGTCGCAGTAAATGTACGGGATTCAGTGCAGAGCGGTCGCAGTAAATGTACGGGATTCAGTGCAGAGCGGTCGCAGTAAATGTACGGGATTGTGTGCAGAGCGGCCGCAGTAAATGTACGGGATTCAGTGCAGAGCGGCCGCAGTAAATGTACGGGATTCAGTGCAGAGCGGCTGCAGTAAATGTACGGGATTGTGTGCAGAGCGGCCGCAGTAAATGTACGGGATTGTGTGCAGAGCGGTCGCAGTAAATGTACGGGATTGTGTGCAGAGCGGTCGCAGTAAATGTACGGGATTGTGTGCAGAGCGGTCGCAGTAAATGTACGGGATTGTGTGCAGAGCGGCCGCAGTAAATGTACGGGATTGTGTGCAGAGCGGTCGCAGTAAATGTACGGGATTGTGTGCAGAGCGGCCGCAGTAAATGTACGGTATTCTGTGCAGAGCGGTCGCAGTAAATGTACGGGATTGTGTGCAGAGCGGCCGCAGTAAATGTACGGTATTCTGTGCAGAGCGGCCGCAGTAAATGTACGGGATTGTGTGCGGAGCGGCCGCAGTAAATGTACGGGATTGTGTGCAGAGCGGCCGAAGTAAATGTACGGGATTGTGTGCGGAGCGGTCGCAGTAAATGTACGGGATTGTGTGCAGAGCGGCCGCAGTAAATGTACGGGATTGTGCGCAGAGCGGTCGCAGTAAATGTACGGTATTCTGTGCGGAGGGGCCGCAGTAAATGTACGGGATTCAGTGCGGAGCGGCCGCAGTAAATGTACGGGATTGTGTGCAGAGCGGCCGCAGTAAATGTACGGGATTGTGTGCAGAGCGGCCGCAGTAAATGTACGGGATTCAGTGCAGAGCGGCCGCAGTAAATGTACGGGATTGTGTGCAGAGCGGCCGCAGTAAATGTACGGGATTGTGTGCAGAGCGGCCGCAGTAAATGTACGGGATTCAGTGCAGAGCGGCCGCAGTAAATGTACGGGATTGTGTGCAGAGCGGCCGCAGTAAATGTACGGGATTGTGTGCAGAGCGGTCGCAGTAAATGTACGGGATTGTGTGCAGAGCGGCCGCAGTAAATGTACGGGATTGTGTGCAGAGCGGTCGCAGTAAATGTACGGGATTGTGTGCAGAGCGGCCGCAGTAAATGTACGGGATTGTGTGCAGAGCGGCCGCAGTAAATGTACGGGATTGTGTGCGGAGCGGTCGCAGTAAATGTACGGGATTGTGTGCAGAGCGGCCGCAGTAAATGTACGGGATTGTGTGCAGAGCGGCCGCAGTAAATGTACGGGATTGTGTGCAGAGCGGCCGCAGTAAATGTACGGGATTGTGTGCAGAGCGGCCGCAGTAAATGTACGGGATTGTGTGCAGAGCGGCCGCAGTAAATGTACGGGATTGTGTGCAGAGCAGCCGCAGTAAATGTACGGGATTCAGTGCAGAGCGGCCGCAGTAAATGTACGGGATTGTGTGCAGAGCGGCCGCAGTAAATGTACGGGATTGTGTGCAGAGCGGCCGCAGTAAATGTACGGGATTCAGTGCAGAGCGGCCGCAGTAAATGTACGGGATTGTGTGCAGAGCGGCCGCAGTAAATGTACGGGATTGTGTGCAGAGCGGTCGCAGTAAATGTACGGTATTGTGTGCAGAGCGGTCGCAGTAAATGTACGGGATTGTGCGCAGAGCGGTCGCAGTAAATGTACGGTATTCTGTGCGGAGGGGCCGCAGTAAATGTATGGGATTGTGTGCAGAGCGGCCGCAGTAAATGTACGGGATTGTGTGCAGAGCGGCCGCAGTAAATGTACGGGATTGTGTGCAGAGCGGCCGCAGTAAATGTACGGGATTCAGTGCAGAGCGGCCGCAGTAAATGTACGGGATTGTGTGCAGAGCGGCCGCAGTAAATGTACGGGATTGTGTGCAGAGCGGTCGCAGTAAATGTACGGTATTGTGTGCAGAGCGGTCGCAGTAAATGTACGGGATTGTGCGCAGAGCGGTCGCAGTAAATGTACGGTATTCTGTGCGGAGGGGCCGCAGTAAATGTATGGGATTGTGTGCAGAGCGGCCGCAGTAAATGTACGGGATTCAGTGCAGAGCGGCCGCAGTAAATGTACGGGATTGTGTGCAGAGCGGCCGCAGTAAATGTACGGGATTGTGTGCAGAGCGGTCGCAGTAAATGTACGGGATTGTGTGCAGAGCGGTCGCAGTAAATGTACGGGATTGTGTGCAGAGCGGCCGCAGTAAATGTACGGGATTGTGTGCAGAGCGGCCGCAGTAAATGTACGGGATTGTGTGCAGAGCGGCCGCAGTAAATGTACGGGATTGTGCGCAGAGCGGCTGCAGTAAATCTACGGGATTCAGTGCAGAGCGGCCGCAGTAAATGTACGGGATTCAGTGCAGAGCGGCCGCAGTAAATGTACGGGATTCAGTGCAGAGCGGCCGCAGTAAATGTACGGGATTGTGTGCAGAGCGGTCGCAGTAAATGTACGGGATTGTGTGCGGAGCGGCCGCAGTAAATGTACGGGATTCAGTGCAGAGCGGCCGCAGTAAATGTATGGGATTCAGTGCAGAGCGGCCGCAGTAAATGTACGGGATTGTGTGCAGAGCGGCCGCAGTAAATGTACGGGATTGTGTGCAGAGCGGCCGCAGTAAATGTACGGGATTGTGTGCAGAGCGGCCGCAGTAAATGTACGGGATTGTGTGCAGAGCGGCCGCAGTAAATGTATGGGATTCAGTGCAGAGCGGCCGCAGTAAATGTACGGGATTGTGCGCAGAGCGGTCGCAGTAAATGTACGGGATTGTGTGCAGAGCGGCCGCAGTAAATGTACGGGATTCAGTACAGAGCGGCCGCAGTAAATATACGGGATTGTGTGCAGAGCGGCCGCAGTAAATGTACGGGATTCAGTGCGGAGCGGCCGCAGTAAATGTACGGGATTGTGTGCGGAGCGGTCGCAGTAAATGTACGGGATTGTGTGCGGAGCGGTCGCAGTAAATGTACGGGATTGTGTGCGGAGCGGTCGCAGTAAATGTACGGGATTGTGTGCAGAGCGGTCGCAGTAAATGTACGGGATTGTGTGCAGAGCGGCCGCAGTAAATGTACGGGATTGTGTGCAGAGCGGTCGCAGT
This sequence comes from Aquarana catesbeiana, assembly GCF_042186555.1. NCBI lineage: Eukaryota > Metazoa > Chordata > Amphibia > Anura > Ranidae > Aquarana > Aquarana catesbeiana. Next base: position 808,629 of record NC_133331.1, read on the forward strand.
AAATGTACGGGATTGTGTGCAGAGCGGCCGCAGTAAATGTACGGGATTGTGTGCAGAGCGGTCGCAGTAAATGTACGGGATTGTGTGCAGAGCGGTCGCAGTAAATGTACGGGATTCAGTACAGAGCGGCCGCAGTAAATGTACGGGATTGTGTGCAGAGCGGCCGCAGTAAATGTACGGGATTGTGTGCAGAGCGGTCGCAGTAAATGTACGGGATTGTGTGCAGAGCGGCCGCAGTAAATGTACGGGATTGTGTTCAGAGCGGCCGCAGTAAATGTACGGGATTGTGTGCAGAGCGGCCGCAGTAAATGTACGGGATTGTGTGCAGAGCGGTCGCAGTAAATGTACGGGATTCAGTGCAGAGCGGCCGCAGTAAATGTACGGGATTGTGTGCAGAGCGGTCGCAGTAAATGTACGGGATTCAGTGCAGAGCGGTCGCAGTAAATGTACGGGATTGTGTGCAGAGCGGTCGCAGTAAATGTACGGGATTGTGTGCGGAGCGGTCGCAGTAAATGTACGGGATTGTGTGCAGAGCAGCCGCAGTAAATGTACGGGATTGTGTGCGGAGCGGTCGCAGTAAATGTACGGGATTGTGTGCAGAGCGGTCGCAGTAAATGTACGGGATTGTGTGCAGAGCGGCCGCAGTAAATGTACGGGATTGTGTGCAGAGCGGTCGCAGTAAATGTACGGGATTGTGTGCAGAGCGGTCGCAGTAAATGTACGGGATTGTGTGCAGAGCGGTCGCAGTAAATGTATGGGATTGTGTGCAGAGCGGTCGCAGTAAATGTACGGGATTGTGTGCAGAGCGGCCGCAGTAAATGTACGGGATTGTGTGCAGAGCGGCTGCAGTAAATGTACGGGATTGTGTGCAGAGCGGCCGCAGTAAATGTACGGGATTGTGTGCGGAGCGGCCGCAGTAAATGTACGGGATTGTGTGCAGAGCAGCCGCAGTAAATGTACGGGATTGTGTGCAGAGCGGTCGCAGTAAATGTACGGGATTGTGTGCAGAGCAGCCGCAGTAAATGTACGGGATTGTGTGCAGAGCGGCCGCAGTAAATGTACGGGATTGTGTGCAGAGCGGCCGCAGTAAATGTACGGGATTGTGTGCAGAGCGGTCGCAGTAAATGTACGGGATTGTGTGCGGAGCGGTCGCAGTAAATGTACGGGATTGTGTGCAGAGCAGCCGCAGTAAATGTACGGGATTGTGTGCGGAGCGGTCGCAGTAAATGTACGGGATTGTGTGCAGAGCGGTCGCAGTAAATGTACGGGATTGTGTGCAGAGCGGCCGCAGTAAATGTACGGGATTGTGTGCAGAGCGGTCGCAGTAAATGTACGGGATTGTGTGCAGAGCGGTCGCAGTAAATGTACGGGATTGTGTGCAGAGCGGTCGCAGTAAATGTATGGGATTGTGTGCAGAGCGGTCGCAGTAAATGTACGGGATTGTGTGCAGAGCGGCCGCAGTAAATGTACGGGATTGTGTGCAGAGCGGCTGCAGTAAATGTACGGGATTGTGTGCAGAGCGGCCGCAGTAAATGTACGGGATTGTGTGCGGAGCGGCCGCAGTAAATGTACGGGATTGTGTGCAGAGCAGCCGCAGTAAATGTACGGTATTCTGTGCAGAGCGGCCGCAGTAAATGTACGGGATTGTGTGCAGAGCGGTCGCAGTAAATGTACGGGATTGTGTGCAGAGCAGCCGCAGTAAATGTACGGGATTGTGTGCAGAGCGGCCGCAGTAAATGTACGGGATTGTGTGCAGAGCGGTCGCAGTAAATGTACGGGATTCAGTGCAGAGCGGCCGCAGTAAATGTACGGGATTCAGTGCAGAGCGGTCGCAGTAAATGTACGGGATTGTGTGCGGAGCGGCCGCAGTAAATGTACGGGATTGTGTGCGGAGCGGTCGCAGTAAATGTACGGGATTGTGTGCGGAGTGGCCGCAGTAAATGTACGGGATTGTGTGCAGAGCGGTCGCAGTAAATGTACGGGATTCAGTGCAGAGCGGTCGCAGTAAATGTACGGGATTGTGTGCAGAGCGGTCGCAGTAAATGTACGGGATTGTGTGCAGAGCGGTCGCAGTAAATGTACGGGATTGTGTGCAGAGCGGTCGCAGTAAATGTACGGGATTGTGTGCAGAGCGGTCGCAGTAAATGTACGGGATTCAGTGCAGAGCGGCCGCAGTAAATGTACGGGATTGTGTGCAGAGCAGCCGCAGTAAATGTACGGGATTGTGTGCAGAGCGGCCGCAGTAAATGTACGGGATTGTGTGCAGAGCGGTCGCAGTAAATGTACAGGATTCAGTGCAGAGCGGTCGCAGTAAATGTACGGGATTGTGTGCAGAGCGGTCGCAGTAAATGTACGGGATTGTGTGCAGAGCGGTCGCAGTAAATGTACGGGATTGTGTGCAGAGCGGTCGCAGTAAATGTACGGGATTGTGTGCAGAGCGGTCGCAGTAAATGTACGGGATTGTGTGCAGAGCGGTCGCAGTAAATGTACGGGATTGTGTGCAGAGCGGCCGCAGTAAATGTACGGGATTGTGCGCAGAGCGGCCGCAGTAAATGGTGGTCGGTATCTGGTTAAAGGAGAAGTCCATCCTGAGCTTGTCTGGGCTTCTCCTCGGAGTCCTAATCAGTTTTGCAGTCCTGTGACCCGTTTTCAGTAGAGAGTGGTCTGACGTTCGCTCTCTACTGACATCACAGATCATCCAGGCATCGCATTATCCCGACAATAACGTCTGGATCCGCCAGGTACCTGGATTGTCACCCGTCTCTCAGTGAGACGCTCCCCGCCCCCGCCACAGCTCAGCGCTCCAATAAGTGTGAAGGATCAGAGCAGGAGAGATGCTGACTGACAGTCTACAGCTCTCCACTTGGGGAGGTGAGGGAACTGAGCCATTGGTGGTGTTCGATCGATCGGTTCTCAGTGAAGAGACGGCGGGGGATCGATGCTTCATCCACCTAGGTAAGTATGAATAGGGAAGAAAAAAAATCCCATACTTCACTTTTAAATGTTCCCTTTAGAGGGATAGAACCGGGGAATGCAGATTTCCTGCACGATAGTTTAGGGGTTCCCATCTCAGGACACATCCTGCATGGAGTTTGCATATTCTCCATGTATATGCGCCTTAGGGTTCCTCTGGGGTTCCTCCCGGTTCTGCGAGTTCCTCCGGTACTCTAAAGACCTGCTGGGAGGTAAATTGGCTCCTAGCATAATGTGCTGAGCAAGCCCAAGATGGCCGCCTCACCATCTACCAATTGAGCAGATAAAGCTCTTGGAGTTCCCAAAGAAAACGATTGTGATTCGTACATCGAACGTGCGATGTTTGTACGGAGTATAGAACTGTGAATTGTCTTGATCGATCTGTTGTCTTCATCGATCTGTTGTCTTGATCGATCTGTTGTCTTCATCGATCTGTTGTCTTCATCGATCTGTTGTCTTGATCGATCTGTTGTCTTGATCGATCTGTTGTCTTGATCGATCTGTTGTCTTGATCGATCTGTTGTCTTCATCGATCTGTTGTCTTCATCGATCTGTTGTCTTCATCGATCTGTTGTCTGTCTTTCTATCACACAGAGGAACTCTCAGCCTATGAACAGGCCAAGCTGCAGGCGGAGCAGGATCACCGCCCTCCCCCGGAGCTGGTCCGCGCCCGCATCCCCTTCACCTGCTGCCTCCAGGCCTTCGCAGCCCCAGAACAGTTGGATGAGTTTTGGAGCGCCGCCCTGCAGGCCAAATCTTCAGCACTTAAGTAAGAAGATTCCAGAAGTTCCGTATTATTAGGTGGAAAACGTTCCGTTTATTTCATCGTTTCCTTTTATGTCTCTTTTCAGGACGTCCCGATTTGCCTCATTTCCCGATTATCTTGTTATTCAGATAAAGAAGTTCACCTTCGGCCTGGACTGGGTACCCAAGAAGTTGGGTAAGGAATGTGATGTCATCCCCATTATGACAGCCAGGCGACCAGCATCTTCAGAACGAGGGGTACCTTTATACTCCGCTCACATCTCCGCGTTCTGAATCGCCGTGATTCTGTCCGCAGTTCGCAATCGCAGGACGCCTGTGCGTTCCCGGTGCGTTGCCTGCATTTCAATAGCACCCGACCGCGGCGCAATGTTCCTGCGATTCATCGGGTGTCAGTCGTGGTAGAATATCGCTAACAGAATCGCAGGAGGCCGTTCAAGCAAATGGAATATAGAAGCTTCTTTTAGGTGTCCTGCGATTCTATTTGTGCGATTTTTACCGCAATCATCGCCCCCAATACGTCAAGTTGTGGGCGGAGCCTTAGAGGCTCAGGGGGGGATTTACTAAAAGCGGAGCACCCAGCCCGGGTTCACACAGTGCGATTTCTGTGCAGGTTCCCCCATCCGCAATACAATGATGACACCCCCCAGATCGATTCACAGATCGCAGTGCACACTGAACTCGCACAGGAATCGCATGGCTGAGAACACTCATAGGATCCGATTTTAATGTGAATCTAATGTGAGTTCAGCCATAGAACTGTATACAACTGTATGGCTGAACGGGCACTGCACACGGCGGTGTGGGTGCGAATCGCATGCGATGTCTGAGATCGCAATACTGTGAATCTAGTGCAGCTGTGCATGGAGCTTCTTCAATCAAACCTGGAAGCTGATTGGTTCCTTCTAGTAAATCTCCCCCACAATCTGCATTTTGCAATAATGTAATAAATGCATCGACACGGATACAATAATAATGTGCGTTTATTCCATGCGTTCGGCCCTGATCAGCACATGGCGGGGGGCGGGGCTCCTGCAGACTCCTCCTCCCGGCTCTGGACCTGACTAGAGGAAGTTCTGCTGATCTAGAACACTGAGGGGTTCTCCGGCGCAGGTCTTGTCTGCTGCAGTGGGGGATGGGACTTGTAGTTTTCTTTAGATGTTTAACCCCTTCAGCCCCGGAAGGATTTACCCCCCTTAATGACCAGGCCATTTTTTGCGATACGGCACTGCGTCGCTTTATCAGACAATTGCGCGGTCGTGCGACGCTCTACACAAAATTGACGTCCTTTTTTTCCCACAAATAGGGATTTCTTTTGCTGGGATTTGATCTCTTCTGCGGTTTTTATTTGATAAACAAACAAACAATCCCCCCAATTCTGAAGAAACAAACATTTTATTTTTAATTTCTGTTATAAATATCCAAAAAAAAAACTATAAAAAAAAACAAATTTCTCGCTCAGTTTTGGCCGATACGTTTTCTACATATTTTTGATTAAATAAATCCCAATAATCGTATATTGATTGGTTTGCCAAAAGTTATCACATCTACAAACTACGGGATAGGTTTAGGGACTTTTATTTTCTTTTTTTTTTTTTTTTTTTTTTTTTTACTAGTAATGGCGGCGATCTGCGATTTTTAGCGGGACTGCGACATTGCGGCGGACAAATTTAAACACCAAATGACACTCTTTCGGGACCAGTGAGATTTATACATTGATCAGTGTATTTTTATAGCACTGATCAATATAATAATGTCACTGGCAGGGAAGGAGTTAAGACCGGGGGGCGATCAAGGGGTTAAGTGTGTTCCCTGGGCGTGTTCTACCTGGGGGGGGAGGGGCTACCAGGGACCTGACAGAATTCACTGTTCCCCATCACTGGGAAAAGTAGATCTGATATTTGGTCAGAACGGGGATTTGCCATGTTTCTGCTCGACCCGCAGGCACGCTCCCGCAGCGGCATGAGCGCATGCGCCCGCCCGCTACTGCACCTACGCGAACCGACGTACAGCTACAGCGATTCACACTGGAGAGCCGATCGGCCGCTGTATAATGACAGCGGCTGGTCAGCAAGCGTTACCATTTGTGCAGGGAGAAGAGAAGCACCCGCTATTGAGGTAGGTGAGGGGCAGATTAAAGTGGAAGGGTTGGGATGAGGGACCCATTAGATGGGTGTAGGAAAGGCAGCTCCTTCATTGGTCCCCTCCCCTATCCTGCTGATTGGACGGTGAAGGAGCAGTAAGCGCACTGATGGGGTTGTCCCTTCTGCAGAGTCATAGTTGACAGTCCATGTGTGCAAACCCGTCCAATGCCAGACCTTCTTTATCTCCTCAGACGTTTCCATCGATGTCCCGGAGGAGCTGGACCTGTCCCAGTTTCGCGGTGGGGGTTTGCAGGAGGGTGAGGAGGAACTTCCAGACGTTGCCCCCCCATTGGTGACCCCAGATGAGCCCAAAGGTAGCCTTGGTTTCTATGGCAACGATGATGACGACTCGTACTGCTCCCCTCACTTCTCCTCTCCGACATGTTAGTGTTTCCGCCTCTTGTGGATCATGTGACTGCTGTGTGAGGGGGCGGGGACTGCGTGCCGAGCGAGCGACAGAGGCAGCTGAGTGTGAGCCTTCCAATCGGATCCTTGTCCCCGAAACACGTTAGACCAGCATCCATCTGTAACTGCTTAGATGCCCAGACACAATCCCATAGGAAGTCATAGGGGGGGACATTGTGCCTCACTCCCCAGTATCCATGTCACCAGTGATATCTACACCCCACCACACACACCTCACTCCCCAGTATCCATGTCACCAGTGATATCTACACCCCACCACACACACCTCACTCCCCAGTATCCATGTCACCAGTGATATCTACACCCCACCACACACACCTCACTCTCCAGTATCCATGTCACCAGTGATATCTACACCCCACCACACACCTCACTCCCCAGTATCCATGTCACCAGTGAGATCTACACCCCACATACCTCACTCCCCAGTATCCATGTCACCAGTGATATCTACACCTCACCACACACACCTCACTCCCCAGTATCCATGTCACCAGTGAGATCTACACCCCACCACACACACCTCACTCCCCAGTATCCATGTCACCAGTGATATCTACACCCCACCACACACACCTCACTCCCCAGTATCCATGTCACCAGTGATATCTACACCTCACCACACACCTCACTCCCCAGTATCCATGTCACCAGTGATATCTACACCCCACCACACACCTCACTCCCCAGTATCCATGTCACCAGTGATATCTACACCCCACCACACACACCTCACTCCCCAGTATCCATGTCACCAGTGATATCTACACCCCACCACACACCTCACTCCCCAGTATCCATGTCACCAGTGATATCTACACCTCACCACACACACCTCACTCCCCAGTATCCATGTCACCAGTGATATCTACACCCCACCACACACACCTCACTCCCCAGTATCCATGTCACCAGTGATATCTACACCCCACCACACACCTCACTCCCCAGTATCCATGTCACCAGTGATATCTACACCCCACCACACACCTCACTCCCCAGTATCCATGTCACCAGTGATATCTACACCCCACCACACACACCTCACTCTCCAGTATCCATGTCATCAGTGATATCTACACCCCACCACACACCTCACTCCCCAGTATCCATGTCACCAGTGATATCTACACCTCACCACACACCTCACTCTCCAGTATCCATGTCACCAATGATATCTACACCTCACCACACACCTCACTCCCCAGTATCCATGTCACCAGTGATATCTACACCCCACCACACACACCTCACTCCCCAGTATCCATGTCACCAGTGATATCTACACCCCACCACACACCTCACTCCCCAGTATCCATGTCACCAGTGATATCTACACCCCACACACCTCACTCCCCAGTATCCATGTCACCAGTGATATCTACACCCCACACACCTCACTCCCCAGTATCCATGTCACCAGTGATATCTACACCCCACCACACACCTCACTCCCCAGTATCCATGTCACCAGTGATATCTACACCTCACCACACACACACCTCACTCCCCAGTATCCATGTCACCAGTGATATCTACACCCCACACACCTCACTCCCCAGTATCCATGTCACCAGTGATATCTACACCTCACCACACACACCTCACTCCCCAGTATCCATGTCACCAGTGAGATCTACACCCCACCACACACCTCACTCCCCAGTATCCATGTCACCAGTGATATCTACACCCCACATACCTCACTCCCCAGTATCCATGTCACCAGTGATATCTACACCCCACCACACACACCTCACTCCCCAGTATCCATGTCACCAGTGATATCTACACCCCACACACCTCACTCCCCAGTATCCATGTCACCAGTGATATCTACACCTCACCACACACCTCACTCCCCAGTATCCATGTCACCAGTGATATCTACACCTCACCACACACACCTCACTCCCCAGTATCCATGTCACCAGTGATATCTACACCCCACCACACACCTCACTCCCCAGTATCCATGTCACCAGTGATATCTACACCCCACCACACACACCTCACTCCCCAGTATCCATGTCACCAGTGAGATCTACACCCCACCACACACACCTCACTCCCCAGTATCCATGTCACCAGTGATATCTACACCTCACCACACACACCTCACTCCCCAGTATCCATGTCACCAGTGATATCTACACCTCACCACACACCTCACTCCCCAGTATCCATGTCACCAGTGATATCTACACCCCACCACACACACCTCACTCCCCAGTATCCATGTCACCAGTGATATCTACACCCCACCACACACACCTCACTCCCCAGTATCCATGTCACCAGTGATATCTACACCTCACCACACACACCTCACTCCCCAGTATCCATGTCACCAGTGATATCTACACCTCACCACACACACCTCACTCCCCAGTATCCATGTCACCAGTGATATCTACACCTCACCACACACCTCACTCCCCAGTATCCATGTCACCAGTGATATCTACACCCCACCACACACCTCACTCCCCAGTATCCATGTCACCAGTGATATCTACACCCCACCACACACACCTCACTCCCCAGTATCCATGTCACCAGTGATATCTACACCCCACCACACACCTCACTCCCCAGTATCCATGTCACCAGTGATATCTACATCCCACCACACACACCTCACTCCCCAGTATCCATGTCACCAGTGATATCTACACCCCACCACACACACCTCACTCCCCAGTATCCATGTCACCAGTGATATCTACACCCCACCACACACCTCACTCTCCAGTATCCATGTCACCAGTGATATCTACACCCCACCACACACCTCACTCCCCAGTATCCATGTCACCAGTGATATCTACACCCCACCACACACCTCACTCCCCAGTATCCATGTCACCAGTGAGATCTACACCCCACCACACACACCTCACTCCCCAGTATCCATGTCACCAGTGATATCTACACCTCACCACACACACCTCACTCCCCAGTATCCATGTCACCAGTGATATCTACACCCCACCACACACACCTCACTCCCCAGTATCCATGTCACCAGTGATATCTACACCCCACCACACACACACCTCACTCCCCAGTATCCATGTCACCAGTGAGATCTACACCCCACATACCTCACTCCCCAGTATCCATGTCACCAGTGATATCTACACCCCACCACACACACCTCACTCCCCAGTATCCATGTCACCAGTGATATCTACACCCCACACACACCTCACTCCCCAGTATCCATGTCACCAGTGATATCTACACCCCACCACACACCTCACTCCCCAGTATCCATGTCACCAGTCATATCTACACCCCACCACACACACCTCACTCCCCAGTATCCATGTCACCAGTGATATCTACACCTCACCACACACACCTCACTCCCCAGTATCCATGTCACCAGTGATATCTACACCCCACCACACACACCTCACTCCCCAGTATCCATGTCACCAGTGATATCTACACCCCACCACACACACCTCACTCCCCAGTATCCATGTCACCAGTGATATCTACACCCCACACACCTCACTCCCCAGTATCCATGTCACCAGTGATATCTACACCCCACCACACACACCTCACTCCCCAGTATCCATGTCACCAGTGATATCTACACCTCACCACACACCTCACTCCCCAGTATCCATGTCACCAGTGATATCTACACCTCACCACACACACCTCACTCCCCAGTATCCATGTCACCAGTGATATCTACACCCCACCACACACACCTCACTCCCCAGTATCCATGTCACCAGTGAGATCTACACCCCACCACACACACCTCACTCCCCAGTATCCATGTCACTAGTGATATCTACACCCCACCACACACACCTCACTCCCCAGTATCCATGTCACCAGTGATATCTACACCCCACCACACACACCTCACTCCCCAGTATCCATGTCACCAGTGATATCTACACCCCACCACACACCTCACTCCCCAGTATCCATGTCACCAGTGATATCTACACCTCACCACACACACCTCACTCCCCAGTATCCATGTCACCAGTGATATCTACACCCCGCCACACACACCTCACTCCCCAGTATCCATGTCACCAGTGATATCTACACCCCACCACACACCTCACTCCCCAGTATCCATGTCACCAGTGATATCTACACCCCACCACACACCTCACTCCCCAGTATCCATGTCACCAGTGATATCTACACCCCACCACACACACCTCACTCCCCAGTATCCATGTCACCAGTGATATCTACACCCCACCACACACACCTCACTCCCCAGTATCCATGTCACCAGTGATATCTACACCCCACCACACACCTCACTCCCCAGTATCCATGTCACCAGTGATATCTACACCCCACCACACACCTCACTCCCCAGTATCCATGTCACCAGTGAGATCTACACCCCACCACACACACCTCACTCCCCAGTATCCATGTCACCAGTGATATCTACACCCCACATACCTCACTCCCCAGTATCCATGTCACCAGTGATATCTACACCCCACCACACACCTCACTCCCCAGTATCCATGTCACCAGTGATATCTACACCTCACCACACACCTCACTCTCCAGTATCCATGTCACCAGTGATATCTACACCCCACCACACACACCTCACTCCCCAGTATCCATGTCACCAGTGATATCTACACCCCACCACACACCTCACTCCCCAGTATCCATGTCACCAGTGATATCTACACCTCACCACACACCTCACTCCCCAGTATCCATGTCACCAGTGATATCTACACCTCACCACACACCTCACTCCCCAGTATCCATGTCACCAGTGATATCTACACCTCACCACACACACCTCACTCCCCAGTATCCATGTCACCAGTGAGATCTACACCCCACCACACACCTCACTCCCCAGTATCCATGTCACCAGTGATATCTACACCTCACCACACACCTCACTCTCCAGTATCCATGTCACCAGTGATATCTACACCTCACCACACACACCTCACTCCCCAGTATCCATGTCACCAGTGATATCTACACCCCACCACACACACCTCACTCCCCAGTATCCATGTCACCAGTGATATCTACACCTCACCACACACCTCACTCCCCAGTATCCATGTCACCAGTGATATCTACACCCCACCACACACCTCACTCCCCAGTATCCATGTCACCAGTGATATCTACACCCCACATACCTCACTCTCCAGTATCCATGTCACCAGTGATATCTACACCTCACCACACACACCTCACTCCCCAGTATCCATGTCACCAGTGATATCTACACCTCACCACACACCTCACTCCCCAGTATCCATGTCACCAGTGATATCTACACCCCACCACACACCTCACTCCCCAGTATCCATGTCACCAGTGATATCTACACCCCACCACACACACCTCACTCCCCAGTATTCATGTCACCAGTGATATCTACACCCCACCACACACACCTCACTCCCCAGTATCCATGTCACCAGTGATATCTACACCTCACCACACACCTCACTCCCCAGTATCCATGTCACCAGTGATATCTACACCCCACCACACACACCTCACTCCCCAGTATCCATGTCACCAGTGATATCTACACCTCACCACACACCTCACTCCCCAGTATCCATGTCACCAGTGATATCTACACCCCACCACACACACCTCACTCCCCAGTATCCATGTCACCAGTGATATCTACACCCCACCACACACACCTCACTCCCCAGTATCCATGTCACCAGTGAGATCTACATCCCACCACACACACCTCACTCCCCAGTATCCATGTCACCAGTGAGATCTACACCCCACCACACACACCTCACTCCCCAGTATCCATGTCACCAGTGATATCTACACCCCACCACACACCTCACTCCCCAGTATCCATGTCACCAGTGATATCTACACCCCACCACACACACCTCACTCCCCAGTATCCATGTCACCAGTGATATCTACACCCCACCACACACCTCACTCCCCAGTATCCATGTCACCAGTGATATCTACACCCCACCACACACACCTCACTCCCCAGTATCCATGTCACCAGTGATATCTACACCCCACCACACACCTCACTCCCCAGTATCCATGTCACCAGTGATATCTACATCCCACCACACACACCTCACTCCCCAGTATCCATGTCACCAGTGATATCTACACCCCACCACACACACCTCACTCCCCAGTATCCATGTCACCAGTGATATCTACACCCCACCACACACCTCACTCTCCAGTATCCATGTCACCAGTGATATCTACACCCCACCACACACCTCACTCCCCAGTATCCATGTCACCAGTGATATCTACACCCCACCACACACCTCACTCCCCAGTATCCATGTCACCAGTGAGATCTACACCTCACCACACACACCTCACTCCCCAGTATCCATGTCACCAGTGATATCTACACCTCACCACACACACCTCACTCCCCAGTATCCATGTCACCAGTGATATCTACACCCCACCACACACCTCACTCCCCAGTATCCATGTCACCAGTGATATCTACACCCCACCACACACACCTCACTCCCCAGTATCCATGTCACCAGTGATATCTACACCCCACCACACACCTCACTCCCCAGTATCCATGTCACCAGTGATATCTACACCCCACCACACACACCTCACTCCCCAGTATCCATGTCACCAGTGATATCTACACCCCACCACACACACACCTCACTCCCCAGTATCCATGTCACCAGTGAGATCTACACCCCACATACCTCACTCCCCAGTATCCATGTCACCAGTGATATCTACACCCCACCACACACACCTCACTCCCCAGTATCCATGTCACCAGTGATATCTACACCCCACACACACCTCACTCCCCAGTATCCATGTCACCAGTGATATCTACACCCCACATACCTCACTCCCCAGTATCCATGTCACCAGTGATATCTACACCTCACCACACACACCTCACTCCCCAGTATCCATGTCACCAGTGATATCTACACCCCACCACACACACCTCACTCCCCAGTATCCATGTCACCAGTGATATCTACACCCCACCACACACACCTCACTCCCCAGTATCCATGTCACCAGTGATATCTACACCTCACCACACACACCTCACTCCCCAGTATCCATGTCACCAGTGAGATCTACACCCCACATACCTCACTCCCCAGTATCCATGTCACCAGTGATATCTACACCCCACCACACACACCTCACTCCCCAGTATCCATGTCACCAGTGATATCTACACCCCACACACACCTCACTCCCCAGTATCCATGTCACCAGTGATATCTACACCCCACATACCTCACTCCCCAGTATCCATGTCACCAGTGATATCTACACCTCACCACACACACCTCACTCCCCAGTATCCATGTCACCAGTGATATCTACACCCCACCACACACCTCACTCCCCAGTATCCATGTCACCAGTGATATCTACACCCCACCACACACACCTCACTCCCCAGTATCCATGTCACCAGTGATATCTACACCTCACCACACACCTCACTCCCCAGTATCCATGTCACCAGTGATATCTACACCCCACCACACACACCTCACTCCCCAGTATCCATGTCACCAGTGATATCTACACCTCACCACACACACCTCACTCCCCAGTATCCATGTCACCAGTGATATCTACACCTCACCACACACACCTCACTCCCCAGTATCCATGTCACCAGTGATATCTACACCTCACCACACACCTCACTCCCCAGTATCCATGTCACCAGTGATATCTACACCCCACCACACACACCTCACTCCCCAGTATCCATGTCACCAGTGATATCTACACCCCACCACACACACCTCACTCCCCAGTATCCATGTCACCAGTGATATCTACACCCCACCACACACACACCTCACTCCCCAGTATCCATGTCACCAGTGAGATCTACACCCCACCACACACCTCACTCCCCAGTATCCATGTCACCAGTGATATCTACACCCCACCACACACCTCACTCCCCAGTATCCATGTCACCAGTGATATCTACACCCCACCACACACACCTCACTCCCCAGTATCCATGTCACCAGTGATATCTACACCTCACCACACACACCTCACTCCCCAGTATCCATGTCACCAGTGATATCTACACCCCACCACACACCTCACTCCCCAGTATCCATGTCACCAGTGATATCTACACCTCACCACACACCTCACTCCCCAGTATCCATGTCACCAGTGATATCTACACCCCACCACACACACCTCACTCCCCAGTATCCATGTCACCAGTGATATCTACACCACACACACCTCACTCCCCAGTATCCATGTCACCAGTGATATCTACACCTCACCACACACCTCACTCTCCAGTATCCATGTCACCAGTGATATCTACACCCCACCACACACACCTCACTCCCCAGTATCCATGTCACCAGTGATATCTACACCCCACCACACACCTCACTCCCCAGTATCCATGTCACCAGTGATATCTACACCTCACCACACACCTCACTCCCCAGTATCCATGTCACCAGTGATATCTACACCTCACCACACACCTCACTCCCCAGTATCCATGTCACCAGTGATATCTACACCTCACCACACACACCTCACTCCCCAGTATCCATGTCACCAGTGATATCTACACCCCACCACACACACCTCACTCCCCAGTATACATGTCACCAGTGATATCTACACCCCACCACACACACCTCACTCCCCAGTATCCATGTCACCAGTGAGATCTACACCCCACCACACACACCTCACTCCCCAGTATCCATGTCACCAGTGAGATCTACACCCCACCACACACACCTCACTCCCCAGTATCCATGTCACCAGTGATATCTACACCTCACCACACACACCTCACTCCCCAGTATCCATGTCACCAGTGATATCTACACCTCACCACACACACCTCACTCCCCAGTATCCATGTCACCAGTGATATCTACACCTCACCACACACACCTCACTCCCCAGTATCCATGTCACCAGTGATATCTACACCTCACCACACACACCTCACTCCCCAGTATCCATGTCACCAGTGATATCTACACCCCACCACACACCTCACTCCCCAGTATCCATGTCACCAGTGATATCTACACCCCACCACACACACCTCACTCCCCAGTATCCATGTCACCAGTGAGATCTACACCCCACCACACACCTCACTCCCCAGTATCCATGTCACCAGTGATATCTACACCTCACCACACACCTCACTCTCCAGTATCCATGTCACCAGTGATATCTACACCTCACCACACACCTCACTCTCCAGTATCCATGTCACCAGTGATATCTACACCTCACCACACACACCTCACTCCCCAGTATCCATGTCACCAGTGATATCTACACCTCACCACACACCTCACTCCCCAGTATCCATGTCACCAGTGATATCTACACCCCACCACACACCTCACTCCCCAGTATCCATGTCACCAGTGATATCTACACCTCACCACACACCTCACTCCCCAGTATCCATGTCACCAGTGATATCTACACCCCACCACACACACCTCACTCCCCAGTATCCATGTCACCAGTGATATCTACACCCCACCACACACCTCACTCCCCAGTATCCATGTCACCAGTGATATCTACACCCCACCACACACACCTCACTCCCCAGTATCCATGTCACCAGTGATATCTACACCTCACCACACACACCTCACTCCCCAGTATCCATGTCACCAGTGATATCTACACCTCACCACACACACCTCACTCTCCAGTATCCATGTCACCAGTGAGATCTACACCTCACCACATACACCTCACTCCCCAGTATCCATGTCACCAGTGATATCTACATCCCACCACACACCTCACTCCCCAGTATCCATGTCACCAGTGATATCTACACCTCACCACACACACCTCACTCCCCAGTATCCATGTCACCAGTGATATCTACACCCCACCACACACACCTCACTCCCCAGTATCCATGTCACCAGTGATATCTACACCCCACCACACACACCTCACTCCCCAGTATCCATGTCACCAGTGATATCTACACCCCACCACACACACCTCACTCCCCAGTATCCATGTCACCAGTGATATCTACACCCCACCACACACACCTCACTCCCCAGTATCCATGTCACCAGTGATATCTACACCCCACCACACACACCTCACTCCCCAGTATCCATGTCACCAGTGATATCTACACCCCACCACACACCTCACTCCCCAGTATCCATGTCACCAGTGATATCTACACCTCACCACACACACCTCACTCCCCAGTATCCATGTCACCAGTGAGATCTACACCTCACCACACACCTCACTCCCCAGTATCCATGTCACCAGTGATATCTACACCCCACCACACCACCTCACTCCCCAGTATCCATGTCACCAGTGATATCTACACCCCACCACACACACCTCACTCCCCAGTATCCATGTCACCAGTGATATCTACACCTCACCACACACACACCTCACTCCCCAGTATCCATGTCACCAGTGAGATCTACACCCCACCACACACAACCTCACTCCCCAGTATCCATGTCACCAGTGATATCTACACCTCACCACACACCTCACTCCCCAGTATCCATGTCACCAGTGATATCTACACCCCACCACACACACCTCACTCCCCAGTATCCATGTCACCAGTGATATCTACACCCCACCACACACCTCACTCCCCAGTATCCATGTCACCAGTGATATCTACACCCCACCACACACCTCACTCCCCAGTATCCATGTCACCAGTGATATCTACACCTCACCACACACCTCACTCCCCAGTATCCATGTCACCAGTGATATCTACACCCCACCACACACCTCACTCCCCAGTATCCATGTCACCAGTGATATCTACACCCCACCACACACCTCACTCCCCAGTATCCATGTCACCAGTGATATCTACACCTCACCACACACCTCACTCCCCAGTATCCATGTCACCAGTGATATCTACATCCCACCACACACCTCACTCTCCAGTATCCATGTCACCAGTGATATCTACATCCCACCACACACCTCACTCCCCAGTATCCATGTCACCAGTGATATCTACACCTCACCACACACACCTCACTCCCCAGTATCCATGTCACCAGTGATATCTACACCTCACCACACACCTCACTCCCCAGTATCCATGTCACCAGTGATATCTACATCCCACCACACACCTCACTCCCCAGTATCCATGTCACCAGTGATATCTACACCTCACCACACACACCTCACTCCCCAGTATCCATGTCACCAGTGATATCTACACCTCACCACACACACCTCACTCCCCAGTATCCATGTCACCAGTGATATCTACACCTCACCACACACCTCACTCCCCAGTATCCATGTCACCAGTGATATCTACACCTCACCACACACACCTCACTCCCCAGTATCCATGTCACCAGTGATATCTACACCTCACCACACACACCTCACTCCCCAGTATCCATGTCACCAGTGATATCTACACCTCACCACACACCTCACTCCCCAGTATCCATGTCACCAGTGAGATCTACACCTCACCACACATACCTCACTCCCCAGTATCCATGTCACCAGTGAGATCTACACCCCACCACACACACCTCACTCCCCAGTATCCATGTCACCAGTGATATCTACACCTCACCACACATACCTCACTCCCCAGTATCCATGTCACCAGTGATATCTACACCCCACCACACACACCTCACTCCCCAGTATCCATGTCACCAGTGATATCTACACCTCACCACACACACCTCACTCCCCAGTATCCATGTCACCAGTGATATCTACACCCCACCACACACCTCACTCTCCAGTATCCATGTCACCAGTGAGATCTACACCTCACCACACATACCTCACTCCCCAGTATCCATGTCACCAGTGAGATCTACACCCCACCACACACACCTCACTCCCCAGTATCCATGTCACCAGTGATATCTACATCCCACCACACACCTCACTCCCCAGTATCCATGTCACCAGTGATATCTACACCTCACCACACATACCTCACTCCCCAGTATCCATGTCACCAGTGATATCTACACCCCACCACACACACCTCACTCCCCAGTATCCATGTCACCAGTGAGATCTACACCTCACCACACACACCTCACTCCCCAGTATCCATGTCACCAGTGATATCTACACCCCACCACACACCTCACTCCCCAGTATCCATGTCACCAGTGAGATCTACACCTCACCACACACACCTCACTCCCCAGTATCCATGTCACCAGTGATATCTACACCTCACCACACACACCTCACTCCCCAGTATCCATGTCACCAGTGATATCTACACCTCACCACACACCTCACTCCCCAGTATCCATGTCACCAGTGATATCTACACCCCACCACACACCTCACTCCCCAGTATCCATGTCACCAGTGATATCTACACCCCACCACACACACCTCACTCCCCAGTATCCATGTCACCAGTGATATCTACACCCCACCACACACACCTCACTCCCCAGTATCCATGTCACCAGTGATATCTACACCCCACCACACACACCTCACTCCCCAGTATCCATGTCACCAGTGATATCTACACCCCACCACACACACCTCACTCCCCAGTATCCATGTCACCAGTGATATCTACACCCCACCACACACACCTCACTCCCCAGTATCCATGTCACCAGTGATATCTACACCCCACCACACACACCTCACTCCCCAGTATCCATGTCACCAGTGATATCTACACCCCACCACACACACCTCACTCCCCAGTATCCATGTCACCAGTGAGATCTACACCCCACCCCACACACCTCACTCCCCAGTATCCATGTCACCAGTGATATCTACACCCCACCACACACACCTCACTCCCCAGTATCCATGTCACCAGTGATATCTACACCCCACCACACACACCTCACTCCCCAGTATCCATGTCACCAGTGATATCTACACCACACCACACACCTCACTCCCCAGTATCCATGTCACCAGTGATATCTACACCCCACCACACACCTCACTCCCCAGTATCCATGTCACCAGTGATATCTACACCCTCACACCACACACCCTCACTCCCCAGTATCCATGTCACCAGTGAGATCTACACCCCACCACACACACCTCACTCCCCAGTATCCATGTCACCAGTGATATCTACACCTCACCACACACACACCTCACTCCCCAGTATCCATGTCACCAGTGATATCTACACCTCACCACACACACCTCACTCCCCAGTATCCATGTCACCAGTGAGATCTACACCTCACCACATACACCTCACTCCCCAGTATCCATGTCACCAGTGATATCTACACCCCACACACCTCACTCCCCAGTATCCATGTCACCAGTGATATCTACACCCCACCACACACACCTCACTCCCCAGTATCCATGTCACCAGTGATATCTACACCCCACCACACACCTCACTCCCCAGTATCCATGTCACCAGTGATATCTACACCTCACCACACACACACCTCACTCCCCAGTATCCATGTCACCAGTGAGATCTACACCTCACCACATACACCTCACTCCCCAGTATCCATGTCACCAGTGAGATCTACACCTCACCACACACACCTCACTCCCCAGTATCCATGTCACCAGTGATATCTACACCCCACACACCTCACTCCCCAGTATCCATGTCACCAGTGATATCTACACCCCACCACACACACCTCACTCCCCAGTATCCATGTCACCAGTGATATCTACACCTCACCACATACACCTCACTCCCCAGTATCCATGTCACCAGTGATATCTACACCCACCACACACACCTCACTCCCCAGTATCCATGTCACCAGTGAGATCTACACCCCACCACACACACCTCACTCCCCAGTATCCATGTCACCAGTGATATCTACACCTCACCACACACACCTCACTCCCCAGTATCCATGTCACCAGTGAGAT
>NC_133331.1:829407-913719 GCF_042186555.1 Aquarana catesbeiana
CCATGTCACCAGTGATATCTACACCTCACCACACACACCTCACTCCCCAGTATCCATGTCACCAGTGATATCTACACCTCACCACACACACCTCACTCCCCAGTATCCATGTCACCAGTGATATCTACACCCCACCACACACACCTCACTCCCCAGTATCCATGTCACCAGTGATATCTACACCCACCCACACACACCTCACTCCCCAGTATCCATGTCACCAGTGATATCTACACCTCACCACACACACCTCACTCCCCAGTATCCATGTCACCAGTGATATCTACACCCCACCACACACCTCACTCCCCAGTATCCATGTCACCAGTGATATCTACACCCCACCACACACCTCACTCCCCAGTATCCATGTCACCAGTGATATCTACACCCACCACACACCTCACTCCCCAGTATCCATGTCACCAGTGATATCTACACCTCACCACACACCTCACTCCCCAGTATCCATGTCACCAGTGATATCTACACCCACCACACACCTCACTCCCCAGTATCCATGTCACCAGTGATATCTACACCCCACCACACACACCTCACTCCCCAGTATCCATGTCACCAGTGATATCTACACCTCACCACACCCCTCACTCCCCAGTATCCATGTCACCAGTGATATCTACACCCACCACACACACCTCACTCCCCAGTATCCATGTCACCAGTGATATCTACACCTCACCACACACACCTCACTCCCCAGTATCCATGTCACCAGTGATATCTACACCCCACCACACACACCTCACTCCCCAGTATCCATGTCACCAGTGATATCTACACCCCACCACACACACCTCACTCCCCAGTATCCATGTCACCAGTGATATCTACACCCCACCACACACACCTCACTCCCCAGTATCCATGTCACCAGTGAGATCTACACCCCCCACACACCTCACTCCCCAGTATCCATGTCACCAGTGATATCTACACCTCACCACACACACCTCACTCCCCAGTATCCATGTCACCAGTGAGATCTACACCCCACCACACACACCTCACTCCCCAGTATCCATGTCACCAGTGATATCTACACCCCACCACACACCTCACTCCCCAGTATCCATGTCACCAGTGATATCTACACCCACCACACACACCTCACTCCCCAGTATCCATGTCACCAGTGATATCTACACCCCACCACACACCTCACTCCCCAGTATCCATGTCACCAGTGATATCTACACCCCACCACACACACCTCACTCCCCAGTATCCATGTCACCAGTGATATCTACACCCCACCACACACCTCACTCCCCAGTATCCATGTCACCAGTGAGATCTACACCCTCACCACACACCTCACTCCCCAGTATCCATGTCACCAGTGATATCTACACCCCACCACACACACCTCACTCCCCAGTATCCATGTCACCAGTGATATCTACACCTCACCACACACCTCACTCCCCAGTATCCATGTCACCAGTGATATCTACACCCCCACCACACACACCTCACTCCCCAGTATCCATGTCACCAGTGATATCTACACCCCACCACACACACCTCACTCCCCAGTATCCATGTCACCAGTGATATCTACACCCCACCACACACACCTCACTCCCCAGTATCCATGTCACCAGTGAGATCTACACCTCACCACACACCTCACTCCCCAGTATCCATGTCACCAGTGATATCTACACCCCACCACACACACCTCACTCCCCAGTATCCATGTCACCAGTGATATCTACACCCACCACACACACCTCACTCCCCAGTATCCATGTCACCAGTGATATCTACACCTCACCACACACCTCACTCCCCAGTATCCATGTCACCAGTGATATCTACACCCCACCACACACCCTCACTCCCCAGTATCCATGTCACCAGTGATATCTACACCTCACCACACACCTCACTCCCCAGTATCCATGTCACCAGTGATATCTACACCTCACCACACACACCTCACTCCCCAGTATCCATGTCACCAGTGAGATCTACACCTCACCACACACCTCACTCCCCAGTATCCATGTCACCAGTGATATCTACACCTCACCACACACACCTCACTCCCCAGTATCCATGTCACCAGTGAGATCTACATCCCACCACACACCTCACTCCCCAGTATCCATGTCACCAGTGATATCTACATCCCACCACACACACCTCACTCCCCAGTATCCATGTCACCAGTGATATCTACACCCCACCACACACCTCACTCCCCAGTATCCATGTCACCAGTGATATCTACATCCCCACACACACCTCACTCCCCAGTATCCATGTCACCAGTGATATCTACATCCCACCACACACCTCACTCCCCAGTATCCATGTCACCAGTGATATCTACACCCCACCACACACACCTCACTCCCCAGTATCCATGTCACCAGTGATATCTACACCCCACCACACACCTCACTCCCCAGTATCCATGTCACCAGTGATATCTACACCTCACCACACACCTCACTCCCCAGTATCCATGTCACCAGTGATATCTACACCTCACCACACACCTCACTCCCCAGTATCCATGTCACCAGTGAGATCTACACCTCACCACACACCTCACTCCCCAGTATCCATGTCACCAGTGATATCTACACCCCACCACACACACCTCACTCCCCAGTATCCATGTCACCAGTGATATCTACACCCCACCACACACCTCACTCCCCAGTATCCATGTCACCAGTGATATCTACACCCCACCACACACACCTCACTCCCCAGTATCCATGTCACCAGTGATATCTACACCCCACCACACACCTCACTCCCCAGTATCCATGTCACCAGTGAGATCTACACCCCACCACACACCTCACTCCCCAGTATCCATGTCACCAGTGATATCTACACCCCACCACACACCTCACTCCCCAGTATCCATGTCACCAGTGATATCTACACCTCACCACACACACCTCACTCCCCAGTATCCATGTCACCAGTGATATCTACACCTCACCACACACCTCACTCCCCAGTATCCATGTCACCAGTGATATCTACACCCCACCACACACACCTCACTCCCCAGTATCCATGTCACCAGTGATATCTACACCCCACCACACACCTCACTCCCCAGTATCCATGTCACCAGTGATATCTACACCTCACCACACACCTCACTCCCCAGTATCCATGTCACCAGTGATATCTACACCTCACCACACACACCTCACTCCCCAGTATCCATGTCACCAGTGATATCTACACCCTCACCACACACCTCACTCCCCAGTATCCATGTCACCAGTGATATCTACACCCCACCACACACCTCACTCCCCAGTATCCATGTCACCAGTGATATCTACACCTCACCACACACACCTCACTCCCCAGTATCCATGTCACCAGTGATATCTACACCCCACCACACACACCTCACTCCCCAGTATCCATGTCACCAGTGATATCTACACCCCACCACACACACCTCACTCCCCAGTATCCATGTCACCAGTGATATCTACACCTCACCACACACCTCACTCCCCAGTATCCATGTCACCAGTGATATCTACACCCCACCACACACCTCACTCCCCAGTATCCATGTCACCAGTGATATCTACACCCCACCACACACCTCACTCCCCAGTATCCATGTCACCAGTGAGATCTACACCCCACCACACACCTCACTCCCCAGTATCCATGTCACCAGTGAGATCTACACCCCACCACACACACCTCACTCCCCAGTATCCATGTCACCAGTGATATCTACACCCCACCCCACACACCTCACTCCCCAGTATCCATGTCACCAGTGATATCTACACCCCACCACACACACCTCACTCCCCAGTATCCATGTCACCAGTGAGATCTACACCCCACCACACACACCTCACTCCCCAGTATCCATGTCACCAGTGATATCTACACCCCACCACACACACCTCACTCCCCAGTATCCATGTCACCAGTGAGATCTACACCCCCCACACACCTCACTCCCCAGTATCCATGTCACCAGTGATATCTACACCCCACCACACACACCTCACTCCCCAGTATCCATGTCACCAGTGAGATCTACACCCCACACACCTCACTCCCCAGTATCCATGTCACCAGTGAGATCTACACCCCACACACACACCTCACTCCCCAGTATCCATGTCACCAGTGATATCTACACCCCACCACACACACCTCACTCCCCAGTATCCATGTCACCAGTGAGATCTACACCCCACCACACACACCTCACTCCCCAGTATCCATGTCACCAGTGATATCTACACCCCACACACACACCTCACTCCCCAGTATCCATGTCACCAGTGAGATCTACACCCCACCACACACACCTCACTCCCCAGTATCCATGTCACCAGTGAGATCTACACCCCACCACACACACCTCACTCCCCAGTATCCATGTCACCAGTGATATCTACACCCCACCACACACCTCACTCCCCAGTATCCATGTCACCAGTGATATCTACACCCCCACACACCTCACTCCCCAGTATCCATGTCACCAGTGATATCTACACCTCACCACACACCTCACTCCCCAGTATCCATGTCACCAGTGATATCTACACCCCACCACACACCCTCACTCCCCAGTATCCATGTCACCAGTGATATCTACACCTCACCACACACACCTCACTCCCCAGTATCCATGTCACCAGTGATATCTACACCTCACCACACACACCTCACTCCCCAGTATCCATGTCACCAGTGATATCTACACCTCACCACACACCTCACTCCCCAGTATCCATGTCACCAGTGATATCTACACCTCACCACACACACCTCACTCCCCAGTATCCATGTCACCAGTGATATCTACACCTCACCACACACACCTCACTCCCCAGTATCCATGTCACCAGTGATATCTACACCCCACCCACACACCTCACTCCCCAGTATCCATGTCACCAGTGATATCTACACCTCACCACACACACCTCACTCCCCAGTATCCATGTCACCAGTGATATCTACACCCCACCACACACACCTCACTCCCCAGTATCCATGTCACCAGTGAGATCTACACCCCACCAACACACCTCACTCCCCAGTATCCATGTCACCAGTGAGATCTACACCCCACCACACACACCTCACTCCCCAGTATCCATGTCACCAGTGAGATCTACACCCCACCACACACCTCACTCCCCAGTATCCATGTCACCAGTGATATCTACACCTCACCACACACACCTCACTCCCCAGTATCCATGTCACCAGTGAGATCTACACCCCACCCCACACACCTCACTCCCCAGTATCCATGTCACCAGTGATATCTACACCCACACACACCTCACTCCCCAGTATCCATGTCACCAGTGATATCTACACCCCACCCCACACACCTCACTCCCCAGTATCCATGTCACCAGTGATATCTACACCCCACCACACACACCTCACTCCCCAGTATCCATGTCACCAGTGATATCTACACCTCACCACACACCTCACTCCCCAGTATCCATGTCACCAGTGATATCTACACCTCACCACACACACCTCACTCCCCAGTATCCATGTCACCAGTGATATCTACACCTCACCACACACACCTCACTCCCCAGTATCCATGTCACCAGTGATATCTACACCCCACCCCACACACCTCACTCCCCAGTATCCATGTCACCAGTGAGATCTACACCCCACCACACACCTCACTCCCCAGTATCCATGTCACCAGTGATATCTACACCCCACCACACACACCTCACTCCCCAGTATCCATGTCACCAGTGATATCTACACCTCACCACACACACCTCACTCCCCAGTATCCATGTCACCAGTGATATCTACACCTCACCACACACACCTCACTCCCCAGTATCCATGTCACCAGTGATATCTACACCCCACCCCACACACCTCACTCCCCAGTATCCATGTCACCAGTGAGATCTACACACCACCACACACCTCACTCCCCAGTATCCATGTCACCAGTGATATCTACACCTCACCACACACACCTCACTCCCCAGTATCCATGTCACCAGTGATATCTACACCCCACCACACACACCTCACTCCCCAGTATCCATGTCACCAGTGATATCTACACCCCACCACACACACCTCACTCCCCAGTATCCATGTCACCAGTGAGATCTACACCCCACCACACACACCTCACTCCCCAGTATCCATGTCACCAGTGATATCTACACCCCACCACACACACCTCACTCCCCAGTATCCATGTCACCAGTGATATCTACACCTCACCACACACCTCACTCCCCAGTATCCATGTCACCAGTGATATCTACACCCCACCACACACACCTCACTCCCCAGTATCCATGTCACCAGTGATATCTACACCCCACCACACACACCTCACTCCCCAGTATCCATGTCACCAGTGATATCTACACCTCACCACACACACCTCACTCCCCAGTATCCATGTCACCAGTGATATCTACACCCCACCACACACACCTCACTCCCCAGTATCCATGTCACCAGTGATATCTACACCTCACCACACACACCTCACTCCCCAGTATCCATGTCACCAGTGAGATCTACACCCCACCACACACACCTCACTCCCCAGTATCCATGTCACCAGTGATATCTACACCCCACCACACACCTCACTCCCCAGTATCCATGTCACCAGTGATATCTACACCCCACCACACACCTCACTCCCCAGTATCCATGTCACCAGTGATATCTACACCCCACCACACACACCTCACTCCCCAGTATCCATGTCACCAGTGATATCTACACCTCACCACACACACCTCACTCCCCAGTATCCATGTCACCAGTGATATCTACACCCCACCACACACACCTCACTCCCCAGTATCCATGTCACCAGTGATATCTACACCTCACCACACACACCTCACTCCCCAGTATCCATGTCACCAGTGAGATCTACACCTCACCACACCTCACTCCCCAGTATCCATGTCACCAGTGATATCTACACCCCACCACACACACCTCACTCCCCAGTATCCATGTCACCAGTGAGATCTACACCCCACCACACACACCTCACTCCCCAGTATCCATGTCACCAGTGAGATCTACACCCCACCACACACCTCACTCCCCAGTATCCATGTCACCAGTGATATCTACACCCCACCACACACCTCACTCCCCAGTATCCATGTCACCAGTGATATCTACACCCCACCACACACACCTCACTCCCCAGTATCCATGTCACCAGTGATATCTACACCCCACCACACACCTCACTCCCCAGTATCCATGTCACCAGTGATATCTACACCTCACCACACACACCTTACTCCCCAGTATCCATGTCACCAGTGATATCTACACCTCACCACACACCTCACTCCCCAGTATCCATGTCACCAGTGATATCTACACCCCACCACACACACCTCACTCCCCAGTATCCATGTCACCAGTGATATCTACACCCCACCACACACCTCACTCCCCAGTATCCATGTCACCAGTGATATCTACACCCCACCACACACCTCACTCCCCAGTATCCATGTCACCAGTGATATCTACACCCCACCACACACACCTCACTCCCCAGTATCCATGTCACCAGTGAGATCTACACCTCACCACACACACCTCACTCCCCAGTATCCATGTCACCAGTGATATCTACACCTCACACACCTCACTCCCCAGTATCCATGTCACCAGTGATATCTACACCCCACCACACACCTCACTCCCCAGTATCCATGTCACCAGTGATATCTACACCCCACCACACACCTCACTCCCCAGTATCCATGTCACCAGTGATATCTACACCCCACCACACACACCTCACTCCCCAGTATCCATGTCACCAGTGATATCTACACCCCACCACACACCTCACTCCCCAGTATCCATGTCACCAGTGATATCTACACCCCACCACACACACCTCACTCCCCAGTATCCATGTCACCAGTGATATCTACACCTCACCACACACCTCACTCCCCAGTATCCATGTCACCAGTGATATCTACACCTCACCACACACCTCACTCCCCAGTATCCATGTCACCAGTGATATCTACACCCCACCACACACACCTCACTCCCCAGTATCATGTCACCAGTGATATCTACACCTCACCACACACACCTCACTCCCCAGTATCCATGTCACCAGTGATATCTACACCTCACCACCACACCTCACTCCCCAGTATCCATGTCACCAGTGATATCTACATCCCACCACACACACCTCACTCCCCAGTATCCATGTCACCAGTGATATCTACACCCCACCACACACCTCACTCCCCAGTATCCATGTCACCAGTGAGATCTACACCACACACACCTCACTCCCCAGTATCCATGTCACCAGTGATATCTACACCCCACATACCTCACTCCCCAGTATCCATGTCACCAGTGATATCTACACCTCACCACACACCTCACTCCCCAGTATCCATGTCACCAGTGATATCTACACCCCACCACACACACCTCACTCCCCAGTATCCATGTCACCAGTGATATCTACACCCCACCACACACACCTCACTCCCCAGTATCCATGTCACCAGTGATATCTACACCCCACCACACACACCTCACTCCCCAGTATCCATGTCACCAGTGATATCTACACCCCACCACACACACCTCACTCTCCAGTATCCATGTCACCAGTGATATCTACACCCCACCACACACCTCACTCCCCAGTATCCATGTCACCAGTGATATCTACACCCCACCACACACCCCTCACTCCCCAGTATCCATGTCACCAGTGATATCTACACCCCACCACACACACCTCACTCCCCAGTATCCATGTCACCAGTGATATCTACACCCCACCACACACCTCACTCCCCAGTATCCATGTCACCAGTGATATCTACACCCCACCACACACCCCTCACTCCCCAGTATCCATGTCACCAGTGATATCTACACCCCAACCACACACACCTCACTCCCCAGTATCCATGTCACCAGTGATATCTACACCCCACCACACACACCTCACTCCCCAGTATCCATGTCACCAGTGATATCTACACCCCACCACACACACCTCACTCTCCAGTATCCATGTCACCAGTGATATCTACACCCCACCACACACCTCACTCCCCAGTATCCATGTCACCAGTGATATCTACACCCCACCACACACCCCTCACTCCCCAGTATCCATGTCACCAGTGATATCTACACCCCACCACACACACCTCACTCCCCAGTATCCATGTCACCAGTGATATCTACACCCCACCACACACCTCACTCCCCAGTATCCATGTCACCAGTGATATCTACACCTCACCACACACACCTCACTCCCCAGTATCCATGTCACCAGTGATATCTACACCCCACCACACACACCTCACTCCCCAGTATCCATGTCACCAGTGATATCTACACCTCACCACACACACCTCACTCCCCAGTATCCATGTCACCAGTGATATCTACACCCCACCACACACACCTCACTCTCCAGTATCCATGTCACCAGTGAGATCTACACCCCACCACACACACCTCACTCTCCAGTATCCATGTCACCAGTGATATCTACACCCCGCCACACACACCTCACTCCCCAGTATCCATGTCACCAGTGATATCTACATCCCACCACACACCTCACTCCCCAGTATCCATGTCACCAGTGATATCTACACCCCACCACACACACCTCACTCCCCAGTATCCATGTCACCAGTGATATCTACACCCCACCACACACCTCACTCCCCAGTATCCATGTCACCAGTGAGATCTACACCCCACCACACACACCTCACTCCCCAGTATCCATGTCACCAGTGATATCTACACCCCACCACACACCTCACTCCCCAGTATCCATGTCACCAGTGATATCTACACCTCACCACACACACCTCACTCCCCAGTATCCATGTCACCAGTGATATCTACACCTCACCACACACACCTCACTCCCCAGTATCCATGTCACCAGTGAGATCTACACCCCACCACACACCTCACTCCCCAGTATCCATGTCACCAGTGATATCTACACCCCACCACACACCTCACTCCCCAGTATCCATGTCACCAGTGATATCTACACCGCACCACACACCTCACTCCCCAGTATCCATGTCACCAGTGATATCTACACCTCACCACACACACCTCACTCCCCAGTATCCATGTCACCAGTGATATCTACACCCCACCACACACACCTCACTCCCCAGTATCCATGTCACCAGTGATATCTACACCCCACCCCACACACCTCACTCCCCAGTATCCATGTCACCAGTGATATCTACACCCCACCCCACACACCTCACTCCCCAGTATCCATGTCACCAGTGATATCTACACCTCACCACACACACCTCACTCTCCAGTATCCATGTCACCAGTGATATCTACACCCCACCCCACACACCTCACTCCCCAGTATCCATGTCACCAGTGATATCTACACCCCACCACACACACCTCACTCCCCAGTATCCATGTCACCAGTGATATCTACACCCCACCACACACACCTCACTCCCCAGTATCCATGTCACCAGTGATATCTACACCACACACACCTCACTCCCCAGTATCCATGTCACCAGTGATATCTACACCCCACCACACACCTCACTCCCCAGTATCCATGTCACCAGTGAGATCTACACCCCACCACACACACCTCACTCCCCAGTATCCATGTCACCAGTGATATCTACACCCCACCACACACCTCACTCCCCAGTATCCATGTCACCAGTGATATCTACACCCCACCACACACCTCACTCCCCAGTATCCATGTCACCAGTGATATCTACACCCCACCACACACACCTCACTCCCCAGTATCCATGTCACCAGTGATATCTACACCCCACACACCTCACTCCCCAGTATCCATGTCACCAGTGATATCTACACCTCACCACACACACCTCACTCCCCAGTATCCATGTCACCAGTGATATCTACACCCCACCACACACCTCACTCCCCAGTATCCATGTCACCAGTGATATCTACACCTCACCACACACCTCACTCCCCAGTATCCATGTCACCAGTGATATCTACACCCCACCACACACACCTCACTCCCCCGTATCCATGTCACCAGTGATATCTACACCCCACCACACACCTCACTCCCCAGTATCCATGTCACCAGTGATATCTACACCCCACCACACACCTCACTCCCCAGTATCCATGTCACCAGTGAGATCTACACCCCACCACACACACCTCACTCCCCAGTATCCATGTCACCAGTGAGATCTACACCTCACCACACCTCACTCCCCAGTATCCATGTCACCAGTGATATCTACACCCCACCACACACACCTCACTCCCCAGTATCCATGTCACCAGTGATATCTACACCCCACCACACACACCTCACTCCCCAGTATCCATGTCACCAGTGATATCTACACCCCACCACACACACCTCACTCCCCAGTATCCATGTCACCAGTGATATCTACATCCCACCACACACCTCACTCCCCAGTATCCATGTCACCAGTGATATCTACACCTCACCACACACACCTCACTCCCCAGTATCCATGTCACCAGTGATATCTACACCTCACCACACACACCTCACTCCCCAGTATCCATGTCACCAGTGATATCTACACCCCACCACACACACCTCACTCCCCAGTATCCATGTCACCAGTGATATCTACACCCCACCACACACACCTCACTCCCCAGTATCCATGTCACCAGTGATATCTACACCTCACCACACACACCTCACTCCCCAGTATCCATGTCACCAGTGATATCTACACCTCACCACACACACCTCACTCCCCAGTATCCATGTCACCAGTGAGATCTGCACTCCACTCACTGTGCAGTATCTGTCCGTAGGATTGCTCTCTCACCCCATTATATTGTGTGCTGCTTCTGTGTGGGTGTGAATGTATTCTGATTGTGTGTGAGGGTGTTGTTCTGTACAGGACCCCCTGTGTGTGTGTGTGTAGGGGGAGGGGGTCTGCCTGTGGGCTCCCTGCTCCTTTTCTCCTGGAATCTTTAAATCTGACCTGCCCTTCCATCTCTCCCTGCATGTTGGGTATTCCTCTTCCTCTACACTCCCTCACCCCCAACTGTTCTTCCCACCACAGCTCCTATGTTGGATGAGTCCGTGGTCACACAGCTGGTAGAGATGGGATTCCCGGCTGAAGCGTGTCGCAAAGCTGTATATTACACGGGCAACAGTGGAGCCGAGGCGGCCATGACATGGGTGATGTCACACATGGATGACCCAGGTAAAGGATAGTCCAGGGAAAAGAATATCTAACATGAGGCCCTCTTACAGCACATTATGTAGTCACAGCAGAGCTCTGAGATGTCAGGTCTGTCACAGGAGAGCTCTGAGATGTCAGGTCTATCACAGCGGAGCTCTGAGATGTCAGGTCTATCACAGGAGAGCTCTGAGATGTCAGGTCTATCACAGGAGAGCTCTGAGATGTCAAGTCTATCACAGGTGGAGCTCTGAGATGTCAGGTCTATCACAGGCGGAGCTCTGAGATGTCAGGTCTATCACAGCGGAGCTCTGAGATGTCAGGTCTATCACAGCGGAGCTCTGAGATGTCAGGTCTATCACAGCGGAGCTCTGAGATGTCAGGTCTATCACAGCGGAGCTCTGAGATGTCAGGTCTATCACAGGAGAGCTCTGAGATGTCAGGTCTATCACAGCGGAGCTCGGAGATGTCAGGTCTATCACAGGCGGAGCTCTGAGATGTCAGGTCTATCACAGGCGGAGCTCTGAGATGTCAGGTCTATCACAGGCGGAGCTCTGAGATGTCAGGTCTATCACAGGCGGAGCTCTGAGATGTCAGGTCTATCACAGCGGAGCTCTGAGATGTCAGGTCTATCACAGCGGAGCTCTGAGATGTCAGGTCTATCACAGCGGAGCTCGGAGATGTCAGGTCTATCACAGCGGAGCTCTGAGATGTCAGGTCTATCACAGCGGAGCTCGGAGATGTCAGGTCTATCACAGTCGGAGCTCTGAGATGTCAGGTCTATCACAGGCGGAGCTCTGAGATGTCAGGTCTATCACAGCGGAGCTCTGAGATGTCAGGTCTATCACACCGAAGCTCGGAGATGTCAGGTCTATCACAGGAGAGCTCTGAGATGTCAGGTCTATCACACCGAAGCTCGGAGATGTCAGGTCTATCACAGCGGAGCTCGGAGATGTCAGGTCTGTCACAGGAGAGCTCTGAGATGTCAGGTCTATCACAGGAGAGCTCTGAGATGTCAGGTCTATCACAGCGGAGCTCTGAGATGTCAGGTCTATCACAGCGGAGCTCTGAGATGTCAGGTCTATCACAGGCGGAGCTCTGAGATGTCAGGTCTATCACAGGCGGAGCTCTGAGATGTCAGGTCTATCACAGGCGGAGCTCTGAGATGTCAGGTCTATCACAGGCGGAGCTCTGAGATGTCAGGTCTATCACAGGCGGAGCTCTGAGATGTCAGGTCTATCACAGCGGAGCTCTGAGATGTCAGGTCTATCACAGGCGGAGCTCTGAGATGTCAGGTCTATCACAGGCGGAGCTCTGAGATGTCAGGTCTATCACAGGCGGAGCTCTGAGATGTCAGGTCTATCACAGCGGAGCTCTGAGATGTCAGGTCTATCACAGCGGAGCTCTGAGATGTCAGGTCTATCACAGCGGAGCTCTGAGATGTCAGGTCTATCACAGCGGAGCTCTGAGATGTCAGGTCTATCACAGCGGAGCTCTGAGATGTCAGGTCTATCACAGCGGAGCTCTGAGATGTCAGGTCTATCACAGCGGAGCTCGGAGATGTCAGGTCTATCACAGGCGGAGCTCTGAGATGTCAGGTCTATCACAGGAGAGCTCTGAGATGTCAGGTCTATCACAGGCGGAGCTTTGAGATGTCAGGTCTATCACAGGAGAGCTCTGAGATGTCAGGTCTATCACAGGAGAGCTCTGAGATGTCAGGTCTATCACAGGCGGAGCTCTGAGATGTCAGGTCTATCACAGCGGAGCTCTGAGATGTCAGGTCTATCACAGGCGGAGCTCTGAGATGTCAGGTCTATCACAGCGGAGCTCTGAGATGTCAGGTCTATCACAGGCGGAGCTCTGAGATGTCAGGTCTATCACAGGCGGAGCTCTGAGATGTCAGGTCTATCACAGTGGAGCTCTGAGATGTCAGGTCTATCACAGGCGGAGCTCTGAGATGTCAGGTCTATCACAGGCGGAGCTCTGAGATGTCAGGTCTATCACAGGCGGAGCTCTGAGATGTCAGGTCTATCACAGGCGGAGCTCTGAGATGTCAGGTCTATCACAGGAGAGCTCTGAGATGTCAGGTCTATCACAGGCGGAGCTCGGAGATGTCAGGTCTATCACAGGCGGAGCTCTGAGATGTCAGGTCTATCACAGCGGAGCTCTGAGATGTCAGGTCTATCACAGGCGGAGCTCTGAGATGTCAGGTCTATCACAGGCGGAGCTCTGAGATGTCAGGTCTATCACAGGCGGAGCTCTGAGATGTCAGGTCTATCACAGGAGAGCTCTGAGATGTCAGGTCTATCACAGGAGAGCTCTGAGATGTCAGGTCTATCACAGGAGAGCTCTGAGATGTCAGGTCTATCACAGCGGAGCTCTGAGATGTCAGGTCTATCACAGGCGGACCTCTGAGATGTCAGGTCTATCACAGGCGGAGCTCTGAGATGTCAGGTCTATCACAGGCGGAGCTCTGAGATGTCAGGTCTATCACAGGCGGAGCTCTGAGATGTCAGGTCTATCACAGGCGGAGCTCTGAGATGTCAGGTCTATCACAGGCGGAGCTCTGAGATGTCAGGTCTATCACAGGCGGAGCTCTGAGATGTCAGGTCTATCACAGGCGGAGCTCTGAGATGTCAGGTCTATCACAGGCGGAGCTCTGAGATGTCAGGTCTATCACAGGCGGAGCTCTGAGATGTCAGGTCTATCACAGCGGAGCTCTGAGATGTCAGGTCTATCACAGCTGTTGTATAAGCACAGGCAGGGTGATGTGTGGAGTTCGCTCACATCCTGGCATATCATCTAAATCTGCTTTATTCAAAATCTTTCTGCAGACTTTGCTCAGCCGCTGGTTTTATCAGGGGTCAGTGCACCATCTTCAGTCCCCACCGGAGGAGACCCCCCATCAGAGGAGCACATAGCCACCATTATATCCATGGGCTTCTCTCATGATCAGGCAGTGAGAGCCCTTCGATCTACGGTGAGTCTTCCATGGTGGATAGTGTGCTGGTTACTATACCTGTTGCCACTCTTCTTATCCTTTTACATTCCATTTCCTGTTCACTGTTACCCTTCACTTCTATAGAACACCTTTACAGTCAGGCTTGTACTAATCCATGATCCCGCCATTCTTTTATTTTATTTCCTTCTCTCAATTCTGTCTTATTTTCTTCTCTTCTTCTCTTTCCTTCCTCACCTTTTCCTTTCTTCTGATGTCTTACTTTTCTTTATTTCCTTTATTTCTACTCTGCTCTTATCTCCCTTACAGCCTCCCTTTCTCAGGCCTTTCTTCTTTAAAGCATCTTTTCCTTCCTCCAAACCTCCCTCCTTCAAGCCTCCCTTCCTTCCTGCCTCCCTCCCTTCCTCCCTTCAATCCCTCCCGCCTCCCTCCCTTCCTTCAATCCTTCCCGCCTCCCTCCCTTCCTTCAATCCTTCCCGCCTCCCTCCCTTCCTTCAATCCTTCCCGCCTCCCTCCCTTCCTTCAATCCTTCCCGCCTCCCTCCCTTCCTTCAATCCTTCCCGCCTCCCTCCCTTCCTTCAATCCTTCCCGCCTCCCTCCCTTCCTTCAATCCTTCCCGCCTCCCTCCCTTCCTTCAATCCTTCCCGCCTCCCTCCCTTCAATCCTTCCCGCCTCCCTCCCTTCCTTCAATCCTTCCCGCCTCCCTCCCTTCCATCAATCCTTCCCTCCTCCCTCCCTCCCTTCAATCCTTCCCGCCTCCCTCCCTCCCTTCAATCCTTCCCGCCTCCCTCCCTCCAATCCTTCCCGCCTCCCTCCCTCCCTTCAATCCTTCCCGCCTCCCTCCCTCCAATCCTTCCCGCCTCCCTCCCGCCTCCCTCCCTTCCTTCAATCCTTCCCGCCTCCCTCCCTTCCTTCAATCCTTCCCGCCTCCCTCCCTTCCTTCAATCCTTCCCGCCTCCCTCCCTTCCTTCAATCCTTCCCGCCTCCCTCCCTTCCTTCAATCCTTCCCGCCTCCCTTCCTCCCTTCAAT
This sequence comes from Aquarana catesbeiana, assembly GCF_042186555.1. Taxonomy (NCBI): domain Eukaryota; kingdom Metazoa; phylum Chordata; class Amphibia; order Anura; family Ranidae; genus Aquarana; species Aquarana catesbeiana. The sequence continues at coordinate 845,693 of NC_133331.1, forward strand.
CCTTCCTCCAATCCTTCCCGCCTCCCTCCCTCCCTTCAATCCTTCCTCCCTCCCTCCAATCCTTCCCGCCTCCCTCCCTTCCTTCAATCCTTCCCGCCTCCCTTCAATCCTTCCTCCAATCCTTCCCGCCTCCCTCCCTTCCTCCAATCCTTCCCGCCTCCCTCCCTTCCTCCAATCCTTCCCGCCTCCCTCCCTTCCTCCAATCCTTCCCGCCTCCCTCCCTTCCTTCAATCCTTCCCGCCTCCCTCCCTTCCTTCAATCCTTCCCGCCTCCCTCCCTTCCTTCAATCCTTCCCGCCTCCCTCCCTTCCTTCAATCCTTCCCGCCTCCCTCCCTTCCTTCAATCCTTCTCGCCTCCCTCCCTACCTTCAATCCTTCCCGCCTCCCTCCCTTCAATCCTTCCCGCCTCCCTCCCTCCCTTCAATCCTTCCCGCCTCCCTCCCTACCTTCAATCCTTCCCGCCTCCCTCCCTCCCTCCAATCCTTCCCGCCTCCCTCCCTTCCTGCCTCCCTCCCTTCGTTCAATCCTTCCCGCCTCCCTTCAATCCTTCCCGCCTCCCTCCAATCCTTCCCGCCTCCCTCCCTTCCTTCAATCCTTCCCGCCTCCCTCCCTTCCTTCAATCCTTCCCGCCTCCCTTCCTTCCTTCCTTCAATCCTTCCCGCCTCCCTCCCTTCCTTCAATCCTTCCCGCCTCCCTCCCTTCCTTCAATCCTTCCCGCCTCCCTCCCTCCCTTCAATCCTTCCAGCCTCCCTCCCTTCCTTCAATCCTTCCCGCCTCCCTCCTTTCCTCCAATCCTTCCCGCCTCCCTCCCTTCCTTCAATCCTTCCCGCCTCCCTTCAATCCTTCCCGCCTCCCTCCCTCCCTTCAATCCTTCCCGCCTCCCTCCCTTCCTTCAATCCTTCACGCCTCCCTCCCTTCCTTCAATCCTTCCCGCCTCCCTTCCTGCAATCCTTCCCGCCTCCCTCACTTCCTTCCTTTAATCCTTCCCGCCTCCCTCCCTTCAATCCTTCCCGCCTCCCTCCCTTCCTTCAATCCTTCCCGCCTCCCTCCCTTCCTTCAATCCTTCCCGCCTCCCTCCCTTCCTTCAATCCTTCCCGCCTCCCTCCCTTCCTTCAATCCTTCCCACCCCCCTCCCTCCCTTCAATCCTTCCTCCAATCCTTCCCGCCTCCCTCCCTTCAATCCTTCCTCCAATCCTTCCTCCAATCCTTCCCGCCTCCCTCCCTTCCTTTAATCCTTCCCGCCTCCCTCCCTTCCTTTAATCCTTCCCGCCTCCCTCCCTTCAATCCTTCCCGCCTCCCTCCCTTCCTTCAATCCTTCCCGCCTCCCTCCCTTCCTTCAATCCTTCCCGCCTCCCTCCCTTCCTTCAATCCTTCCCGCCTCCCTCCCTTCAATCCTTCCCGCCTCCCTCCCTTCCTTCAATCCTTCCCGCCTCCCTCCCTTCCTTCAATCCTTCCCGCCTCCCTCCCTTCCTTCAATCCTTCCCGCCTCCCTCCCTTCCTTCAATCATTCCCGCCTCCCTCCCTTCAATCCTTCCCGCCTCCCTCCCTTCAATCCTTCCCGCCTCCCTCCCTTCAATCCTTCCCGCCTCCCTCCCTTCAATCCTTCCCGCCTCCCTCCCTTCCTTCAATCCTTCCCGCCTCCCTTCCTTACTTCAATCCTTCCTCCAATCCTTCCCGCCTCCCTCCCTTCCTTCAATCCTTCACGCCTCCCTCCCTTCCTTCAATCCTTCCCGCCTCCCTCCCTCCCTTCAATCCTTCCCGCCTCCCTCCCTTCCCGCAATCCTTCCCGCCTCCCTCCCTCCCTTCAATCCTTCCCGCCTCCCTCCCTCCCTTCAATCCTTCCCGCCTCCCTCCCTCCCTTCAATCCTTCCCGCCTCCCTCCCTCCCTTCAATCCTTCCCGCCTCCCTCCCTTCCTCCAATCCTTCCCGCCTCCCTCCCTTCCTCCAATCCTTCCCGCCTCCCTCCCTTCCTCCAATCCTTCCCGCCTCCCTCCCTTCCTTCAATCCTTCCCGCATCCCTCCCTTCCTTCAATCCTTCCCGCCTCCCTCCCTTACTTCAATCCTTCCCGCCTCCCTCACTTCCTTCAATCCTTCCCGCCTCCCTCCCTCCCTTCAATCCTTCCCGCCTCCCTCCCTTCCTTCAATCCTTCCCGCCTCTCTCCCTTCCTTCAATCCTTCCCGCCTCCCTCCCTCCCTTCAATCCTTCCCGCCTCCCTTCCTCCCTTCAATCCTTCCCGCCTCCCTCCCTTCCTTCAATCCTTCTCGCCTCCCTCCCTACCTTCAATCCTTCCCGCCTCCCTCCCTCCCTTCAATCCTTCCCGCATCCCTCCCTCCCATCAATCCTTCCCGCCTCCCTCCCTTCCTTCAATCCTTCCCGCCTCCCTCCCTTACTTCAATCCTTCCCGCCTCCCTCCCTTCCTTCAATCCTTCCCGCCTCCCTCCCTTCCTTCAATCCTTCCCGCCTCCCTCCCTTCCTTCAATCCTTCCCGCCTCCCTCCCTCCCTTCAATCCTTCCCGCCTCCCTCCCTCCCTTCAATCCTTCCCGCATCCCTCCCTTCCTTCAATCCTTCCCGCCTCCCTCCCTTCCTTCAATCCTTCTCGCCTCCCTCCCTTCCTTCAATCCTTCCCGCCTCCCTCCCTTCCTTCAATCCTTCCCGCCTCCCTCCCTTCCTTCAATCCTTCCCGCCTCCCTCCCTTCCTTCAATCCTTCCCGCCTCCCTCCCTCCCTTTAATCCTTCCCGCCTCCCTCCCTCCCTTCAATCCTTCCCGCATCCCTCCCTTCCTTCAATCCTTCCCGCCTCCCTCCCTCCCTTCAATCCTTCCCGCCTCCCTCCCTCCCTTCAATCCTTCCCGCCTCCCTCCCTTACTTCAATCCTTCCCGCCTCCCTCCCTTACTTCAATCCTTCCCGCCTCCCTCCCTTCCTTCAATCCTTCCCGCCTCCCTCCCTTCCTTCAATCCTTCCCGCCTCCCTCCCTCCCTTCAATCCTTCCCGCCTCCCTCCCTTCAATCCTTCCCGCCTCCCTCCCTCCCTTCAATCCTTCCCGCATCCCTCCCTTCCTTCAATCCTTCCCGCCTCCCTCCCTTCCATCAATCCTTCCCGCCTCCCTCCCTCCCTTCAATCCTTCCCGCCTCCCTCCCTTCCTTCAATCCTTCCCGCCTCCCTCCCTTCCTTCAGTCCTTCCCGCCTCCCTCCCTTCCTTCAATCCTTCCCGCCTCCCTCCCTTCCTTCAATCCTTCCCGCCTCCCTCCCTTCCTTCAATCCTTCCCGCCTCCCTTCAATCCTTCCCGCCTCCCTCCCTCCCTTCAATCCTTCCCGCCTCCCTCCCTTCCCGCAATCCTTCCCGCCTCCCTCCCTCCCTTCAATCCTTCCCGCCTCCCTCCCTCCCGCCTCCCTCCATCCCTTCAATCCTTCCCGCCTCCCTCCCTCCCTTCAATCCTTCCCGCCTCCCTCCCTTCCTTCAATCCTTCCCGCCTCCCTCCCTCCCTCCCTTCAATCCTTCCCGCCTCCCTCCCTTCCTTCAATCCTTCCCGCCTCCCTCGCTTCCTTCAATCCTTCCCGCCTCCCTCCCTCCCTTCAATCCTTCCCGCCTCCCTCCCTTCCTTCAATCCTTCCCGCCTCCCTCCCTCCCTTCAATCCATCCCGCCTCCCTCCCTTCCTTCAATCCTTCCCGCCTCCCTCCCTTCCTTCAATCCTTCCCGCCTCCCTCCCTTCCTTCAATCCTTCCCGCCTCCCTCCCTCCCTTCAATCCTTCCCGCCTCCCTCCCTCCCTTCAATCCTTCCCGCCTCCCTCCCTTCCTTCAATCCTTCCCGCCTCCCTCCCTTCCTTCAATCCTTCCCGCCTCCCTCCCTCCCTCCCTCCCTCCCTCCCTCCAATCCTTCCCGGCCCCCTCCCTTCCTTCAATCCTTCCTCCAATCCTTCCCGCCTCCCTCCCTTCCTCCAATCCTTCCCGCCTCCCTCCCTTCCTCCAATCCTTCCCGCCTCCCTCCCTTCCTCCAATCCTTCCCGCCTCCCTCCCTTCCTTCAATCCTTCCCGCCTCCCTCCCTTCCTTCAATCCTTCCCGCCTCCCTTCCTTACTTCAATCCTTCCCGCCTCCCTCACTTCCTTCAATCCTTCCCGCCTCCCTCCCTTCCTCCAATCCTTCCCGCCTCCCTCCCTTCCTCCAATCCTTCCCGCCTCCCTCCCTTCCTTCAATCCTTCCCGCCTCCCTCCCTTCCTTCAATCCTTCCCGCCTCCCTTCCTTACTTCAATCCTTCCCGCCTCCCTCACTTCCTTCAATCCTTCCCGCCTCCCTCCCTTCCTTCAATCCTTCCCGCCTCCCTCCCTCCCTTCAAACCTTCCCGCCTCCCTCCCTTCCTTCAATCCTTCCCGCCTCCCTCCCTTCCTTCAATCCTTCCTGCCTCCCTCCCTCCCTTCAAACCTTCCCGCCTCCCTCCCTCCCTTCAAACCTTCCCGCCTCCCTCCCTTCCTTCAATCCTTCCCGCCTCCCTCCCTTCCTTCAATCCTTCCCGCCTCCCTTCAATCCTTCCCGCCTCCCTCCCTCCCTTCAATCCTTCCAATCCTTCCCGCCTCCCTCCCTCCCTTCAATCCTTCCCGTCTCCCTTCAATCCTTCCCGCCTCCCTTCAATCCTTCCCGCCTCCCTTCAATCCTTCCCGCCTCCCTTCAATCCTTCCCGCCTCCCTTCAATCCTTCCCGCCTCCCTCCCTTCCTTCAATCCTTCCCGCCTCCCTTCAATCCTTCCCGCCTCCCTCCCTCCCTTCAATCCTTCCTGCAATCCTTCCCGCCTCCCTCCCTCCCTTCAATCCTTCCCGCCTCCCTCCCTCCCTTCAATCCTTCCTCCAATCCTTCCCGCCTCCCTCCCTTCCTTCAATCCTTCCAATCCTTCCCACCTCCCTCCCTTCAATCCTTCCCGCCTCCCTCCCTCCCTTCAATCCTTTCTAATCTTTTCTCTTGAAGCCTGCAGAGCATTGCAACCATAGTCAGTGCATTGTGGGTGCAATACACAGGCTCCTTGCGTTGTGTATCTCCAGGCTCCAAAGGTCAGTTTGAAGCTCGGCCTCCTATAGACTTGCTTTGCTTTCGGAAGTGTGATCCATGTTAGGATCATGTAGAAAAAATGAAAACCATCAACTCCCTTATAGTCTAGGCCCTGTACCACCAGATGGTTGTGCATTAGAGGTACAACATCCCTACATTAGACTCATCAGTAAAGGTTCCGTCTCCGAGACTTAAAACTGTGAGAAAACTAACAATGCAGGAGAAAAAGATCCCTGAAAAGAAGTCACTGGAGGACCAAGCCGCTTGTATAGGGAAAACGTTTTATTGCACAAATAACAAGGACACAAAAACTAGGTACCCACCACCAACACCTAGATTCTATATTCAAATAAGACAAACGTCTGTGTAAAAGCAGCTGCGTCATGTCATTCCTCAAGCCATACGCCATATACACCTGAATAGGATTAGATGCCAAATACGGGAGGTGGCGGTTAAGTAGGCAGGTACATCCAGGTGTCAAGCACCATCAGGACACGTGCATATCCAGCCACCATTGGTCATCGAGCCCCCACCCTATAGTGCTAGTGCCACTGAGAAGGCTAAATTGATTGAGAGCAGTTAATGGTGTAGACTGAGGGGTGACATCCAGCCACTGACTATATTACAGCCTCAAACAAATCCATATTGATGGGTAGCTCGGTGGGAGGTGTAATGATGTGGACAGTGGGTAAAAGTTAATCAGCAAGTCAAAACCAGGATAGCTATGGAGTGCTTAGACAGTCACAGGACCAATGGTCCGCTCACCCAACCATTAGGCAGGAATCTCTGTTGGCTGGTTATCTCCGTGAAGTTCCGTCTGTAGGAAAGTCTTACCCTGCACAGTTGCAGTCATCCGGGATGCTCGTATGCCAAGTAGAAGTCCAGGGAGTATCGCAGTGCAGATCCACCTGTTACGCCGTAGCATTGTTGAGCTGTCTGAACACGCGGTCCTTGTTGAACGGTTATGGCTCCCACTATCCTCAATATCCTCAGTATGTATTGCACTTGTGCTGACGTGACGTGATGACGTCATGACCGACATGTTTCACCCAATCACATGGGTCTTCATCAAGAATGGGAGGGATCTGAAACAATCGTCTATACCCTTCTCTCGCAGGCCAAACTTAATTTAATGCTGCAATTCCTAAGACGACCTCTAGATGTCGACCTCCCAATTAAACACCACACATACATCTTACTGCTGCCCAGAAGGACTCGAGTGAAAGGTAGATCGTGACAGGCACTTAGCCCTCGCATAGATAGAGGGATCAAGGCACAGGGGAAAGTGAAAAAGAAGAAGAAAAACACACGAACTCTGAACCGCAGGTCCTATGTAAAAATTGTAGATGAATGGACTATGTATAGAAGAATAGATATACCAGTCTGGAACAGGATATTCCATGTGGATTCGCTCACATCAAGTCGGCAGGGCAGATTGTGACCTCCGGTATAGTATTTAGGTCCCTAGCGAATTGAATAAATTCTAGCTGGGCCTAGTTATCGTTATCGTAAGGAAAGGCTGGAAGGCTACATTCAGTGTTCAATCCCAGGGGCTCAAGTGTTTTAAGCCTAAAAATCCACATTTTTTCTTTTTGCAGCAGGATGGTATCAAAATCACCTCTACGTGATGGCAGGTTGAGGGTATAAATCCCCTTAATCCCAATACCAGCCGTACTGCCTCCATGAAAGTCTGCAAAATGTAATGCTAATGGGGACAAATCCTCTTCTTCTTATTCCCCTCATTGCCTAGATTCCTAATACTTCTTAGGTGTTCACCGATGGGGATCCGGAGTTGTCTTTTAGTTTTCCCTATATAGTACTTCTTACATGGACACTCCAGCATATAAATTACTCTGGAGGTCGCGCAATCGGTGAATCTGTGTTCTGTCTACAAATTGACACATTTGGCAGTGCCCGCATGCATACATGCCCTTGAGGGGAGGTAGATCAGTCAACAAGTTGGTAGTCCACATCTAGTATATTCAGAATGGACTAAAGTATCTTTAAGATTACGGGCCCTACTAGCAACTAGTTGGGGACGGGGACCTATGATATCGGTTAATGCAGGGATTTGGTTAAATTTCCCCAATGTTTTTGGAGTACACTTCTCACTTGTTTCCATTGGGCCCCACAGGTGGTAATTACCCTTAGGGGGGATTAAGAAGACCCTCCCATCTTTTGTCCATGCCTTTTTACAGGCCCTTTTTAAGGACTTTATGGGAATAATCCCTTTCTCTCAATCTACTATACATCTCTCCAGCTTCCCTATGGAAATCATCATCACTGGAGCAGTTCCTGCAGAGCCGCAGGAACTGGCCCACAGGAATTCCCCTAACCAAATGACCTGGGTGGTGACGGGAGGCCTGTAAAAGTGTGTTTGCTGCAGTCGGCTTTCTGTGGGTACAGGTGGTTATTCTATTGCCCTCCTATAGAAATTTGTAGGTCAAGGAAAGGGATTGTCTTGGGGCCTATCGTGTAGGTTAGCCTGATGTTTCTGTCATTTTTATTTAGTGCCGAGAGGAACTCCAATGAGTTGCTCCCTATCACCCCTCCACACCGCCAGGATATCGTCGATGTATCTCGGCCAGGTGAGTACCCCGCTGAGATACATCGACATCTGGTAGACCGTCTCCATCTCCCAAAGGCCCAGATGGAGGCAGGCATATGATGAAGCCCAGGGTGCTCCCATGGCTATCCCCCTCGTCTGCTGATAGTATCCATCCATACATTGGAAGTAGTTATTAACTAGAGCGAGTTCCAAAAGCTATAAAAAAAATTAATTTTGAACACCAAATTCAGGATGGGTCGTCTCCAGGAAAAAAGAGGCCGCCCTGAAGCCCCACTCGTGGGTTATCAATGTGTAGAGCGACTCAACGTCAATCCCCACCAATAGGGCCCCAGGGGGAACCTTCAAGTCCTGTAACTTAGCCAGAACATCACGAGTGTCCTGGACATAAGAAGGCAGGGAAATCACCACGGTTTTAATAAAGCCATTTATATACCTGCCTATCCTCTCCAATGGGCCCACGATTGCCAAGACGATGGGTCTACCTGGGGGGTTGGTGAGGGATTTATGTAGTTTAGGTATTATATAGAAGGTGGGGTTATTAAATTCCCCCACCCTCAGGTAATCCCACTCCTTATTGGTCAGGAGATTAGCTTCACGGGCCAGAAGTAGTTGCTGATTCAGATTTTCAACTAGAGTAGGGAAGGGGTTAGATGACAGTCTCAGGTATGTGGAGGTACCACCCAGCTGCCTCCAAGATTTCCTTCTCATACGTGTCGCTAGACAGCAGTACCACGTTTCCCCCCCTTATCACTACTCTTGACTATCGGACCCCTTGCCTGCTCTAACTCGTGCATTGCTTTTCTTTCTTCACTGGACAAGTTCTCGAGGCCCCGCCATGACCAGTCAATTTTATTGAGGACATCTCTGACTAGGTCAAGGAATACCTTCATCCAATGATGTTTGTATAGAGGGGGCATTTTGGTTGACTTTTTATATAGAGGGTCTCCTAATCCTATCAAGGTCAGGTTCATCCTCAAAGCCAATCTGTTCATCCAGAAGGACCAACAGATTCTCTAAAGCCACTCTTTCCTCTTTATCTTCGAGGGTCACAGATATTTGACCATCTGGTTGAGTACTGTCCTTGTCACAACCAGCATACCAGAGCCTTGTGCAGTATGTATGACACGACGCAGCTGCTTTTACACAGACGTTTGTCTTATTTGAATATAGAATGTAAGTGTTGGTGGTGGGTACCTAGTTTTTGTGTCCTTGTTAATTGTGCAATAAAAATGTTTCCCTATATAAGCTGCTTGGTCCTCCCGTGACTTCTTTTTAGGGGTCTTTTTCTCCTGAATGTTTTGTTTTGTCACATGTTCGGATCATGCAGCTGTTGGGGCTTGGCCGGGTTTTTATTGTATTCCAAAAATAGAGCAATTTTGAAAAAAGTGCCGGCATACTATGAGTTAAGTCCAATTAGGTGCATGTCACCTCCGGAATTTATCTCTTTTACTTCCATGTGACCGTTTATTGCACTCCCGGAGGATACATTCTCCCTGTGAGAGCAGTAAAGTACACAGAGCAACTCTGCCGGCCCCTCCCCTCTGATGTCCATTCATTGAAGCCTTTGTATTTTGTGATTGGGTTCATATAATACAAAGGCTTCTGTGAATGGGCAGAAGGAGGGGAGGGGCCGGCCTAGCAGTTCCAGTGACTCTGCTTGTGAAGGAACTGAGACCACAGTGAGCAGCGTCTTTGGAGAAGTGGAAATAATCTTCCTGGAGCACAATAATCCGGTCAGATGAGAATAATAGAGAGAAGTCTATGGAGGCGTCAGGCATCTCATCAGACTAAACGCCTGATATGCCTGCAGTTTGTACAAAGTAGCCGTATTGCTGGGATTCGGGTATAACGGTGGGGGGGATGGAGAATACTACCGCGCTCTAGTCTACACCTTAGATATGAGTGTAACATGAAATGTGGTCCCCCTTCCCGTTCCTTTCTCCCCCTTGTCTCACCTCCATTGTCTTCCCCTCTGTACAGAATAACAGTCTGGAGAGAGCCGTGGATTGGATCTTCTCTCACATTGATGATTTAGATGCTGAAGCCGCCATGGATCTGTCCGAGGGGCGATCTGCCGCCGAGTCCGTGTCCGAGAGCCTCCCCGCTGCCGGACCTCGTGTGAAAGATGGAAATGGCCGTAAGTGTTTGCTGCTTCATCATCTGTCACTCACCTTGCTGCTTCATCATCTGTCACTCACCTTGCTGCTTCATCATCTGTCACTCACCTTGCTACTTCATCATCTGTCACCCACCTTGCTGCTTCATCATCTGTCACTCACCTTGCTGCTTCATCATCTGTCACCCACCTTGCTGCTTCATCATCTGTCACTCACCTTGCTGCTTCATCATCTGTCACCCACCTTGCTGCTTCATCATCTGTCACTCACCTTGCTGCTTCATCATCTGTCACTCACCTTGCTGCTTCATCATCTGTCACTCACCTTGCTGCTTCATCATCTGTCACTCACCTTGCTGCTTCATCATCTGTCACTCACCTTGCTGCTTCATCATCTGTCACTCACCTTGCTGCTTCATCATCTGTCACCCACCTTGCTGCTTCATCATCTGTCACTCACCTTGCTGCTTCATCATCTGTCACTCACCTTGCTGCTTCATCATCTGTCACTCACCTTGCTGCTTCATCATCTGTCACTCACCTTGCTGCTTCATCATCTGTCACTTACCTTGCTGCTTCATCATCTGTCACTCACCTTGCTGCTTCATCATCTGTCACTCACCTTGCTGCTTCATCATCTGTCACTTACCTTGCTGCTTCATCATCCGTCACTCACCTTGCTGCTTCATCATCTGTCACTTACCTTGCTGCTTCATCATCTGTCACTCACCTTGCTGCTTCATCATCCGTCACTCACCTTGCTGCTTCATCATCCGTCACTCACCTTGCTGCTTCATCATCTGTCACCCACCTTTTAAAGAACATTTGATTGAGGCACTTGGTTCATTCCGTATTATGAAAACAACACAATGTTTGGGTATAAAAGAGAAATATTTATTACATCAAATATATTAAAATTCACCCAGAAAAAAGAAACAAAACAATGAAGATTATCGATCAATAAGACACGACTTCCTCCAATACAGATTATCGATCAATAAAGGACACAATTCTAGCCGGATAGTGGAATGATGATTGATTGAGGAAGTCGTGTCTTATTGATCGATAATCTGTATTGGAGGAAGTCGTGTTTTATTGATCGATAATCTGTATTGGAGGAAGTCGTGTTTTATTGATCGATAATCTGTATTGGAGGAAGTCGTGTTTTATTGATCGATAATCTGTATTGGAGGAAGTCGTGTTTTATTGATCGATAATCTGTATTGGAGGAAGTCGTGTTTTATTGATCGATAATCTGTATTGGAGGAAGTCGTGTTTTATTGATCGATAATCTGTATTGGAGGAAGTCGTGTTTTATTGATCGATAATCTGTATTGGAGGAAGTCGTGTTTTATTGATCGATAATCTGTATTGGAGGAAGTCGTGTTTTATTGATCGATAATCTGTATTGGAGGAAGTCGTGTCTTATTGATCGATAATCTGTATTGGAGGAAGTCGTGTTTTATTGATCGATAATCTGTATTGGAGGAAGTCGTGTTTTATTGATCGATAATCTTCATTGTTTTGTTTCTTTTTTCTGGGTGAATTTTAATATATTTGATGTAATAAATATTTCTCTTTTATACCCAAACATTGTGTATTTCATTCGGTCCCATGAAAGTTCTGAGGTTCTTGTTCCTGTGTGAATTTGTTGGATGAAGGTTCTGTTATCTTTTACACATTCCATTCGAAGATTTCATGTCGCTTTAATAGAAGAAGCTGATTGGCTCCCAGTAAATCCCCCCCCCCCCCATGTCACATTTTGTCGCTCTGCTTTTTGGCTTTTTCTATACATCTTCTAGCAGGATGTGCCGGCCAGTAACAGAGTATATATATATATATATATATACTGTGTAGAGAACACTGGGGTGGTGGTGAATGTATAAAAGGCGGGGTTCCAGGCAGGCGCATGCACAGGTTCTCTGGGGTCCCCCTCCCCCCCCTCTTCACATCCCAACACACAACTTGCACTCCGCTCTTCCCATGTCACGTGACTCCGCCCCTTCTAAAGGGTTTCACCCAATGGGCTTAATCCTAGGAAGTGGGTGATTGAGGTAGGTATCTTATTTCCCACAATGCTCTCTGGTTATGATGTATCTGAGCTCAGGGATTGGATGGAGGACAGGAAGTGTTTAGAGGATAATAAAAGTCCTGAATTTATTAACATTTTGTTTTCTCTTTTATTTCCCGGCAGGATATGAATTATTTGCGTTCATCAGTCACATGGGCACGTCCACCATGTGCGGCCACTATGTGTGTCATATAAAGAAGGAGGGAAGGTGAGGCACCCCGACCATCTCTGATTTCCTGTCCGATGGATTTTATTTCATTTCTATGGGTTTTATGTTCATGTGTAGACCCCTCCCCCATCTCTACAATACGTGTCCGCAGATTGTATCCCTTCACTAACATTGCAATCCCTAAAGATTGTACTAAAGTGTCTCTCGTTTTGTGTGCGCAATTCATGGATCGAATTCCTACATTCTGCGCCACTTTCTCTTTCTACAACAAAAGAGAGTTGGCCTTTAGGTGGTTCTAAAGGTTTCTACGCATGAAGGTAAAAAACCCGAGTCACACAACCCATGGTTGCAGGAAAGAAATTTTCTCGGTGTATGGCCGGCCTTACTCGTGTAATCGTCCCAAATCCCCGGTACCGCTGCTGGGAGCCGCCATTTTGGATGTGATGTCAGCGGAGCTAAAGTGACACTTTATATTATTCCTCAATACTCTTCCCCCGGCTGCCATATAAGTCTATGTAGGGAGTGGAGGAGCTGGGCCGGCATAGACAGTAATTGAGTAATTGGACACTCCCAGGAGAGGAGGGGCTATTATTTTCAAGGGGGGGGGAGGGGCTGTGCTAGGAAATGGCCATTCGAAGAGTAAAGACATATACAGTATATTGCCAGCCAATAAAGAAATGTAATGTCTGATTTGGGGGTGACCCGTTCCCCTCTCACTGATGTTTGTTGTATATTCCATCTGACTGTCCTCCTGTCTTCCCCAGGTGGGTGATCTACAATGACCAGAAGGTCTGTGCCTCCGAGAAGCCTCCCAAAGACCTCGGCTACATTTACTTCTACCAGCGCGTTCACAGTTAATCCCCCTCCCCCCCTGCCATATATGTATTTATACCCCTGGATCTCCCTCCTGGTGGAGGAGGGGGGGATGGGATGGAGGGGGTCCCGGCTTGGAGGTGGCTGTATTCATCATTCATTTGAGCGAGGTGTTCTTGTCCTTTTTCACAAGAGCTTTTGGTATCTCCCGACCCTCCGGTCCCATCACTTCGCTTCTTCCCGAAACCCACCGCAGTGAACGTGTCCAACTGGAAGGCGGCCATACTGATTCTGCATTGGGGGGAGGGGTTACTGGACTGAAAATGCGCTAGGGGCAGGACTCTGCGTGATCTCATTGGATATAGAAGACGCTTGACTGTAGTAGGCTGGTTTATGTATTCCCACATCTGACTTGTGTGAATAAAGTTTCTTTTCCCCCATTATACTCTGATTGCTCGATATGATTGGATGTATCTGTTCTGGGTCCTCCAATAGGGAGCTGCCATTACTGGAGTCACTGAGTCAGAACCAGCATGCGTCCAGTGATTCCCTGGGGAGGAAGGTGAAATCTCTTGAAGCTCGCATCTTTATGAACCAAGTGGGTTATGGCAGCTCTCGTGTGTTTATCAAATGTTCCCTTTAGGTACCCCCCCCAATCTCTGGTATACAGCTTAGCCTCTCAGGTCAGGGTATACAGCTCAGCCTCTCAGGTCAGGGTATACAGCTCTGCCTCTCAGGTCAGGGTATACAGCTCAGCCTCTCAGGTCAGGGTATACAGCTCTGCCTCTCAGGTCAGGGTATACAGCTCTGCCTCTCAGGTCAGGGTATACAGCTCAGCCTCTCAGGACAGGGTGTACAGCTCTGCCTCTCAGGTCAGGGTGTACAGCTCTGCCTCTCAGGTCAGGGTGTACAGCTCTGCCTCTCAGGTCAGGGTATACAGCTCTGCCTCTCAGGTCAGGGTATACAGCTCTGCCTCTCAGGTCAGGGTGTACAGCTCTGCCTCTCAGGTCAGGGTATACAGCTCTGCCTCTCAGGTCAGGGTGTACAGCTCTGCCTCTCAGGTCAGGGTATACAGCTCTGCCTCTCAGGTCAGGGTATACAGCTCAGCCTCTCAGGACAGGGTGTACAGCTCTGCCTCTCAGGTCAGGGTGTACAGCTCTGCCTCTCAGGTCAGGGTGTACAGCTCTGCCTCTCAGGTCAGGGTATACAGCTCAGCCTCTCAGGTCAGGGTATACAGCTCTGCCTCTCAGGTCAGGGTATACAGCTCTGCCTCTCAGGTCAGGGTATACAGCTCAGCCTCTCAGGTCAGGGTATACAGCTCTGCCTCTCAGGTCAGGGTATACAGCTCAGCCTCTCAGGTCAGGGTATACAGCTCTGCCTCTCAGGTCAGGGTATACAGCTCAGCCTCTCAGGTCAGGGTATACAGCTCTGCCTCTCAGGTCAGGGTATACAGCTCTGCCTCTCAGGTCAGGGTATACAGCTCAGCCTCTCAGGACAGGGTGTACAGCTCTGCCTCTCAGGTCAGGGTATACAGCTCTGCCTCTCAGGTCAGGGTATACAGCTCTGCCTCTCAGGTCAGGGTATACAGCTCTGCCTCTCAGGTCAGGGTATACAGCTCTGCCTCTCAGGACAGGGTGTACAGCTCTGCCTCTCAGGTCAGGGTATACAGCTCTGCCTCTCAGGTCAGGGTATACAGCTCAGCCTCTCAGGACAGGGTGTACAGCTCTGCCTCTCAGGTCAGGGTGTACAGCTCTGCCTCTCAGGTCAGGGTGTACAGCTCAGCCTCTCAGGTCAGGGTGTACAGCTCTGCCTCTCAGGTCAGGGTATACAGCTCAGCCTCTCAGGTCAGGATATACAGCTCTGCCTCTCAGGTCAGGGTATACAGCTCTGCCTCTCAGGTCAGGGTATACAGCTCTGCCTCTCAGGTCAGGGTTTACAGTGCAGCTTCTCAGGTCAGGGTATACAGGTATACATCATCTGTCCTGTATACAGCTAGCTATATACATCCACCTTTCTTCCTATATGTAGAGACCTTCCTCCATCACTGACTGCAGATATACATCATCTGTCCTGTATACAGCTATATATACAGTAACAGGAATGATGATGTATATCTGCCGTCAGTGATGATTGAGGAAGGTCTCTATATACAGGAAGGAAGAAGGTGAGTGTATATAGCTGTATACACTACACAGGACAGATGTGCTCACTAACACCCTGTTGCTCCAGTGCTTAGTCCAGCCAGGCACCACTCATCCTCCTTGGCCTTGGCCCAGTCTTCGGTGTGCACTGTCTGAGTGGAGAATGAGTGAGAGTCGATCAGGGAAGTGTGTGCGGAGTGGAGGGGCGGATCGCGGTTATCAGGAGGGAGAGACCGAGTCTCGCGGAGCACTGCTGGAGATGAGGGACTCTCCTAGCTGCCGGGGGAAGAACTCCTCCAGTGAGAGTGGGGGGGCAGCAAAGGGAAAGGAAAGACAGATTCTGGTGGTAGGGGACTCAATTCTTAGAAGGACAGAGAGGGCAATCTGTAACCAAGACCTGAAGCGCCGAACAGTATGTTGTCTACCGGGCGCTCGGGTTCGGCACATCACGGATCTTGTGGACAGATTACTGGGAGGGGCTGGGGAAGACCCGGCTGTCATGGTGCACGTTGGCACCAATGACAAAGTCAGAGGCAGATGGAGTGTCCTAAAGAACGATTTTAGGGACTTAGGAGCTAAATTGAGGGAAAGGACCTCCAAGGTAGTGTTCTCAGGAATACTACCGGTACATCGAGCCACACCAGAGAGGCAGAGGGAGATTAGGGAAGTAAACAAGTGGCTGAAGAGCTGGTGTAGTAAGGAGGGGTTTGGGTTCCTGGAGGACTGGGCCGACTTCTCAGTCGGTATCCGGTACTATAGAAGGGACGGACTGCACCTAAATGAGGAGGGTGCAGATCTGCTGGGAATGAAGATGGCCAAAAAGTTAGAGGGGTTTTTAAACTAGGTGATGGGGGGGAGGGTCCAGAGACAGTGATAGCCAGCGCGGAAGATATTCCAGAGGGTAGTATTGGGGGCATTAGTGGTAGGTTAACCAAAGCACAAAAACACAAGGTGAGTATAGTAGCAAGTCCTAGTTGCAATCTTGAAACACCCAATACGAGGACAATATGTGACCGGTCTAAACTATGTGGCATGTTCACCAATGCCAGGAGCCTGGCGGACAAGATGGGTGAGCTAGAGATACTGTTGTACGAGGAGGATTTGGATTTTGTGGGAATTTCAGAGACCTGGTTCAACAGCTCTCATGATTGGCTGGCAAACATTCAAGGGTATACCCTATACCGCAAGGATAGAGAGGGTAAAAAAGGGGGAGGGGTATGCCTATATATCAAGAATAATGTACAAGTGAATGTGAGAGATGACATCACTGAGGGAGCTAGGGAGGAGGTGGAATCTTTATGGGTAGAGCTCCAAAGGGATGAAGCTAAGGGGAAAATAATACTGGGAGTATGCTATAGGCCCCCTAACCTGAGGGAGGAAGTGGAGACGGATCTCCTATCACAAATTGGATTAGCAGCAAGGATGGGAAGTGTTATCATAATGGGGGATTTTAATTATCCAGACATAGACTGGGTGGAGGGAACCGCGCATTCATTTAAGGCTCGCCAGTTCCTTAGTGTCTTGCAGGACAATTTTATGGGTCAGATGGTAGACGCACCAACTAGAAATAAAACATTACTAGATCTACTGATTACCAACAATACAGACCTGATCACAGATGTGGAAATACGGGGCAATTTAGGTAACAGCAATCACAGGTCAATTAGTTTCAGTATAAATCACACAAATAGGAGATATGAAGGGAACACAAAGACACTGAATTTCAAAAGAGCCAACTTCCCTAAACTACAAACCTTGCTAAAAGGCATAAATTGGGATAAAATATTAGGAACAAAGAATACGGAGGAGAGATGGGTTTGCTTTAAGAGCATATTAAATAAGGGCATTAGCCAATGTATCCCATTGGGTAATAAATTTAAAAGAGCGAACAAACATCCTGGATGGCTTAACTCCAATGTAAAAATGCATATAAAAGCAAAGGAGAAGGCCTTCAAAAAATACAAGGTTGAGGGATCATCCTCAGCATTCAGAATTTATAAAGAATGCAATAAGAAATGTAAGGGGGCAATTAGGACGGCTAAGATAGAACATGAAAGACACATAGCGGAGGAGAGCAAAAAAAATCCCAAGAAATTCTTTAAGTATGTAAACAGTAAAAAAGGGAGGACAGACCATATTGGCCCCATAAAGAATGAGGAAGGACATCTGGTTACAAAGGATGGGGAGATGGCAGAGGTATTGAATTTATTCTTCTCCTCAGTCTTCACGAGTGAATCGGGGGGCTTCAGTAACCAAAACTGCAATGTTTATCCTCATGACACATCACAGGAAGCACCTACATGGTTAACAGAGGACGGAATTAAAATTAGACTTGAGAAACTTAACATTAACCACTTAAGGACCGCCTAACGCCGATTTACGTCGGCAAGGCGGCACGGGCAGGCAAAATCACGTACATGTACGTGATTTGCCTCTCGCGGGTGGGGGGTCCGATCGGACCCCCCCCCCGGTGCCCGAAGCGGTCCCGTTCTGTTCCCCGGCGATCGGAGATGAGGGGGAGGCCATCCGTTCGTGGCCCCCCCCCTCGCGATCGCCGCCGGCCAATGGGAACACTCCTTTGCTGCTGTATGCTAAACAGCAGCAAAGGAAATGATGTCATCTCCCCTCGGCTCGGTAGTTTCCGTTCCAGCGCCGAGGGGAGAAGACATCAATGTGAGTGCACAACACACACACACACAGTAGAACATGCCAGGCATACAAAACACCCCGATTTCCCCCCCCCCGATCGCCCCCCGATCCCCCCCCAATCACCCCCCCCCCCCCTGTCACAAACTGACACCAGCAGGTTTTTTTTTTTTTTTTTCTGATTACTGCATAGTTATTATTATTATTATTATTCAGGATTTATATAGCGCCAACAGTTTACGCAGCGCTTTACAATATAAAAGGGAGACAATACAGTTATAATATAATACAATACAATAGGATTAAGAGGGCCCTGCTCAGAAGAGCTTACAATCTAATAGGGTGGGGTAGGTGGTACAAAAGGTTGTAACTGTGGGGAATGAGCTGGTGGAAGTGGTAGGAGATTAGTTGGAGACGTGATAGGCTTTCCTGAAGAGATGAGTTTTCAGGGATTGCCTGAAGGTAGAAGAGTAGGGGCTAGCCGGATAGATGGAGGTAGCGAGTTCCAGAGGATGGGAGAGGCTCTGGAGAAATCCTGGAGACGAGCATGGGAGGAGGAGATGAGAGAGCTTGAAAGCAGGAGGTCTTGAGAGGAGCAGAGAGGACGATTTGGGTGATATTTGGAGACAAGATTAGTGATGTAGCTTGGGGCAGAGTTGTGAATGGCTTTGTATGTTGTGGTTAGAATTTTGAATTTAATTCGCTGGGTGATTGGGAGCCAGTGTAGGGATTGAAGGAGAGGGTTGGCAGACACTGAATGGAGACCAGTGTAGGGATTGGAGGAGAGGGTTGGCAGACACTGATTGGGAGCCAGTGTAGGGATTGAAGTAGAGGGTTGGCAGACACTGATTGGGAGCCAGTGTAGGGATTGAAGTAGAGGGTTGGCAGACACTGATTGGGAGCCAGTGTAGGGATTGAAGTAGAGGGTTGGCAGACACTGAGCGGTTGGTAAGGTGGATAAGTCTGGCAGCAGCATTCATGATAGACTGAAGAGGGGAGGAGTCTATGGAGCGGTAGGCCAATGAGAAGGGAGTTGCAATAGTCAAGGCGAGAGATAACGAGGGAGTGAATGAGGAGCTTGGTGGTTTCATTTGTTAAAAAAGGGTGAATTTTAGAGATGTTACGGAGGTGAATTCTACAAACTTTTGACAATGATTGGATTTGAGGCTGAAATGACAAGTCAGAGTCTAGGATTACACCGACTACCCTGACGTGAGGGGAGGGACTGATGGTTGCATTGTTGATTTTGATGGAAAAGTCATGGAGGGGGGCACGGGCGGGGGGAATATTAATAGCTCAGTTTTAGAGAGATTTAGTTTAAGGAAGTGGTGCGACATCCATGCTGATATGTCAGCATAGTGTCAGTTTGTGACAGTTACAGTGTTGGGACAGTGAGTATTACCCCCCTTTAGGTCTAGGATACCCCCCTAACCCCCCCTAATAAAGTTTTAACCCCTTGATCACCCCCCATCGCCAGTGTCGCTAAGCGATCATTTTTCTGATCGCTGTATTAGTGTCGCTGGTGACGCTAGTTAGGGAGGTAAATATTTAGGTTCGCCGTCAGCGTTTTATAGTGACAGGGACCCCCATATACTACCTAATAAATGTTTTAACCCCTTGATTGCCCCCTAGTTAACCCTTTCACCACTGATCACCGTATAACCGTTACGGGTGACGCTGGTTAGTTTGTTTATTTTTTATAGTGTCAGGGCACCCGCCGTTTATTACCGAATAAAGATTTAGCCCCCTGATCGCCCGGCGGTGATATGCGTCGCCCCAGGCAGCGTCAGATTAGCGCCAGTACCGCGAACACCCACGCACGCAGCATGCGCCTCCCTTAGTGGTATAGTATCTGATCGGATCAATATCTGATCTGATCAGATCTATACTAGCGTCCCCAGCAGTTTAGGGTTCCCAAAAACACAGTGTTAGCGGGATCAGCCCAGATACCTGCTAGCACCTGCGTTTTGCCCCTCCGCCCAGCCCACCCAAGTGCAGTATCGATCGATCACTGTCACTTACAAAACACTAAACGCATAACTGCAGCGTTCGCAGAGTCAGGCCTGATCCCTACGATCGCTAACAGTTTTATTGGTAGCATTTTGGTGAACTGGCAAGCAAGCACCAGGCAGCGTCAGGTTAGCGCCAGTAGCGCTAACACCCACGCACGCACCGTACGCCTCCCTTAGTGGTATAGTATCTGATCGGATCAATATCTGATCCGATCAGATCTATACTAGCGTCCCCAGCAGTTTAGGGTTCCCAAAAACGCAGTGTTAACGGGATCAGCCCAGATACCTGCTAGCACCTGCGTTGTGCCCCTCCGCCCGGCCCAGCCCAGCCCACCCAAGTGCAGTATCGATCGATCACTGTCACTTACAAGGCACTAAACGCATAACTGCAGCGTTCGCAGAGTCAGGCCTGATCCCTGCGATCGCTAACAGTTTTTTTGGTAGCTTTTTATTGAACTGGCAAGCACCAGCGGCCTAGTACACCCCGGTCGTAGTCAAACCCGCACTGCAGTAACACTTGGTGACGTGGCGAGTCCCATAAGTGCAGTTCAAGCTGGTGAGGTGACAAGCACAAGTAGTGTCCCGCTGCCACCAAGAAGACAAACACAGGCCCGTCGTGCCCATAGTGCCCTTCCTGCTGCATTCGCCAATCCTAATTGGGAACCCACCGCTTCTGCAGCGCCCGTACTTCCCCCATTCACATCCCCAACCAAATGCAGTCGGCTGCATGAGAGGCATTTTCTTTATGTCCTCCCGAGTACCCCTACCCAACGAACCCCCCAAAAAAGATGTTGTGTCTGCAGCAAACGCGGATATAGGCGTGACACCCGCTATTATTGTCCCTCCTGTCCTGACAATCCTGGTCTTTGCATTGGTGAATGTTTTGAACGCTACCATTCACTAGTTGAGTATTAGCGTAGGGTACAGCATTCCACAGACTAGGCACACTTTCACAGGGTCTCCCAAGATGCCATCGCATTCTGAGAGACCCAAACCTGGAACCGGTTACCGTTATAAAAGTTAGTTACAAAAAAAGTGTAAAAAAAAAATATATATATATATAAAATAAAAAAAAATAGTTGTCGTTTTATTGTTCTCTCTCTCTCTCTATTCTCTCTCTCTTGTTCTGCTCTTTTTTACTGTATTCTATTCTGCAATGTTTTATTGTTATTATGTTTTATCATGTTTACTTTTCAGGTATGCAATTTTTTATACCTTACCGTTTACTGTGCTTTATTGTTAACCATTTTTTTGTCTTCAGGTACGCCATTCACAACTTTGAGTGGTTATACCAGAATGATGCCTGCAGGTTTAGGTATCATCTTGGTATCATTCTTTTCAGCCAGCGGTCGGCTTTCATGTAAAAGCAATCCTAGCGGCTAATTAGCCTCTAGACTGCCTTTACAACCCGTGGGAGGGAATGCCCCACCGTCTTCCGTGTTTTTCTCTGGCTCTCCTGTCTCAACAGGGAACCTGAGAATGCAGCCAGTGATTCAGCCAGCTGACCATAGAGCTGATCAGAGACCAGAGTGGCTCCAAACATCTCTATGGCCTAAGAAACCGGAAGCTACGAGCATTTTATGACTTAGATTTCGCCGGATGTAAATAGCGCCATTGGGAAATTGGGGAAGCATTTTATCACACCGATCTTGGCGTGGTCAGATGCTTTGAGGGCAGAGGAGAGATCTAGGGTCTAATAGACCCCAATTTTTTCAAAAAAGAGTACCTGTCACTACCTATTGCTATCATAGGGGATATTTACATTCCCCGAGATAACAATAAAAATGATTTAAAAAAAAAAAAAATGAAAGGAACAGTTTAAAAATAAGATAAAAAAGCAAAAAAATAATAAAGAAAAAAAAAAAAAAAGCACCCCTGTCGCCCCCTGCTCTTGCGCTAAGGCGAACGCAAGCGGCGGTCTGTCGTCAAACGTAAACAGCAATTGCACCATTCATGTGAGGTATCGCCGCGAAGGTCAGATCGAGGGCAGTAATTTTAGCAGTAGACCTCCTCTGCAAATCTAAAGTGGTAACCTGTAAAGGCTTTTAAAGGCTTTTAAAAATGTATTTATTTTGTTGCCACTGCACGTTTGTGCGCAATTGTAAAGCATGTCATGTTTGGTATCCATGTACTCGGTCTAAGATCATCTTTTTTATTTCATCAAACATTTGGGCAATATAGTGTGTTTTAGTGCATTAAAATTTAAAAAAGTGTGTTTTTTCCCCAAAAAATGCGTTTGAAAAATCGCTGCGCAAATACTGTGTGAAAAAAAAAAAATTAAACACCCACCATTTTAATCTGTAGGGCATTTGCTTTAAAAAAATATATAATGTTTTGGGGTTCAAAGTAATTTTCTTGCAAAAAAAAAAAACTTTTTCATGTAAAAAATAAGTGTCAGAAAGGGCTTTGTCTTCAAGTGGTTAGAAGAGTGGGTGATGTGTGACATAAGCTTCTAAATGTTGTGCATAAAATGCCAGGACAGTTCAAAACCCCCCCAAATGACCCCATTTTGGAAAGTAGACACCCCAATCTATTTGCTGAGAGGCATGTCGAGTCCATGGAATATTTTATATTGCGACACAAGTTGCGGGAAAGAGACAAATTTTTTTTTTTTTTTTTTTTTTTTTTGCACAAAGTTGTCACTAAATGATATATTGCTCAAACATGCCATGGGAATATGTGAAATTACACCCCAAAATACATTCTGCTGCTTCTCCTGAGTACGGGGATACCACATGTGTGAGACTTTTTGGGAGCCTAGCCGTGTACGGGACCCCGAAAACCAATCACCGCCTTCAGGATTTCTAAGGGCGTGAATTTTTGATTTCACTCTTCACTGCCTATCACAGTTTCGGAGGCCATGGAATGCCCAGGTGGCACAAAACCCCCCCAAATGACCCCATTTTGGAAAGTAGACACCCCAAGCTATTTGCTGAGAGGTATAGTGAGTATTTTGCAGACCTCACTTTTTGTCACAAAGTTTTGAAATTTGAAAAAAGAAAAAAAAAAAAAGTTTTTTCTTGTCTTTCTTCATTTTCAAAAACAAATGAGAGCTGCAAAATACTCACCATGCCTTTCAGCAAATAGCTTGGGGTGTCTACTTTCCAAAATGGGGTCATTTGGGGGGGTTTTGTGCCACCTGGGCATTCCATGGCCTCCGAAACGGTGTTAGGCAGTGAAGAGTAAAATCAAAAATTCACGCCCTTAAAAACGCTGAAGGCGGTGATTGGTTTTCGGGGCCCCGTACGCGGCTAGGCTCCCAAAAAGTCCCACACATGTGGTATCCCCGTACTCAGGAGAAGCAGCAGAATGTATTTTGGGGTGCAATTCCACATATGCACATGGCCTGTGTGAGCAATATATCATTTAGTGACAACTTTGTGCAAAAAAAAAAAAAAAAAAGTGTCACTTTCCCGCAACTTGTGTCAAAATATAAAACATTCCATGGACTCAATATGCCTCTCAGCAAATAGCTTGGGGTGTCTACTTTCCAAAATGGGGTCATTTGGGGGGGGGTTGTGCCACCTGGGCATTCCATGGCCTCCGAAACTGTGATAGGCAGTGAAGAATGAAATCAAAAAGTTACACCCTTAGAAATCCTGAAGGCGGTGATTGGTTTTTGGGGTCCCATACGCGGCTAGGCTCCCAAAAAGTCCCACACATGTGGTATCCCCGTACTCAGGAGAAGTAGCTGAATATATTTTGGGGTGCAATTCCACATTCCATGGCCTGTGTGAGCAATATATCATTTAGTGACAACTTTTTGTAAATATTTTTTTTTTTTTTTTTTTTGTCATTATTCAGTCACTTGGGACAAAAAAAATAAATATTCAATGGGTTCAACATGCCTATCAGCAATTTCCTTGGGGTGTCTACTTTCCAAAATGGGGTCATTTGGGGGGGTTTTGTACTGCCCTGCCATTTTAGCACCTCAAGAAATGACATAGGCAGTCATAAACTAAAAGCTGTGTAAATTCCAGAAAATGTACCCTAGTTTGTAGACGCTATAACTTTTGCGCAAACCAATAAATATACGCTTATTGACATTTTTTTACCAAAGACATGTGGCCGAATACATTTTGGCCTAAATGTATGACTAAAATTGAGTTTATTGGATTTTTTTTATAACAAAAAGTAGAAAATATCATTTTTTTTCAAAATTTTCGGTCTTTTTCCGTTTATAGCGCAAAAAATAAAAACTGCAGAGGTGATCAAATACCATCAAAAGAAAGCTCTATTTGTGGGAAGAAAAGGACGCAAATTTCGTTTGGGTACAGCATTGCATGACCGCGCAATTAGCAGTTAAAGCGACGCAGTGCCAAATTGGAAAAAGACCTCTGGTCCTTAGGCAGCATAATGGTCCGGGGCTCAAGTGGTTAATAAATCACCGGGACCAGATGGCTTGCATCCGAGGGTACTTAGGGAACTCAGTCAGGTGATTGCCAGACCGTTGTTCCTAATTTTTACAGACAGTCTATTGACTGGAATGGTACCAGCTGATCGGAGAAAAGCCAATGTAGCACCAATATTTAAAAAGGGCCCAAAAAACATCCCTGGGAATTACAGACCAGTTAGCCTAACATCAATAGTATGTAAACTCTTGGAGGGGATGATAAGGGACTATATACAAGATTTTAGTAATAAGAATGATATCATTAGCTGTAATCAGCATGGATTCATGAAGAATCGTTCTTGCCAAACCAATCTATTAACCTTCTATGAGGAGGTGAGTTGCCATCTAGATAAAGGAAGGCCCGTAGACGTGGTGTATCTGGATTCTACAAAAGCATTTGACACAGTTCCCCATAAACGTTTACTGTACAAAATAAGGTGCGTTGGCATGGACCATAGGGTGAGTACATGGATTGAAAACTGGCTACAAGGGCGAGTTCAGAGGGTGGTGATAAATGGGGAGTACTCAGAATGGTCAGGGGTGGGTAGTGGGGTCCCCCAGGGTTCTGTGCTGGGACCAATCCTATTTAATTTGTTCATAAACGATCTGGAGGATGGGATAAACAGTTCAATCTCTGTATTTGCAGACGATACTAAGCTAAGCAGGGCAATAACTTCTCCGCAGGATGTGGAAACCTTGCAAAAAGACCTGAACAAATTAATGGGGGAGGGGCGACTACATGGCAAATGAGGTTCAATGTAGAAAAATGTAAAATAATGTATTTGGGTGGTAAAAATCTGAATGCAATCTATAGACTGGGGGGAGAACCTCTGGGGGAATCTAGGATGGAAAAGGACCTGGGGGTCCTAGTAGATGATAGGCTCAGCAATGACATGCAATGCCAAGCTGCTGCTAACAAAGCAAACAGAATATTGGCATTAAAAAGGGGATCAACTGCAGAGATAAAACGATAATTCTCCCGCTCTACAAGACTCTGGTCCGGCCGCACCTGGAGTATGCTGTCCAGTTCTGGGCACCAGTCCTCAGGAAGGATGTACTGGAAATGGAGCGAGTACAAAGAAGGGCAACAAAGCTAATAAAGGGTCTGGAGGATCTTAGTTATGAGGAAAGGTTGTGAGCTCTGAACTTATTCTCTCTGGAGAAGAGACGCTTGAGAGGGGATATGATTTCATTGTATAAATACCGGACTGGTGACCCCACAATATATAAATATCGGACTGGTGACCCCACAATATATAAATACCGGACTGGTGACCCCACAATATATAAATACCGGACTGGTGACCCCACAATATATAAATACCGGACTGGTGACCCCACAATATATAAATACCGGACTGGTGACCCCACAATATATAAATACCGGACTGGTGACCCCACAATAGGGATAAAACTTTTTCGCAGAAGAGAGTTTAATAAGACTCGTGGCCACTCATTACAATTAGAAGAAAAGAGGTTTAACCTTAAACTACGTAGAGGGTTCTTTACTGTAAGAGCGGCAAGGATGTGGAATTCCCTTCCACAGGCGGTGGTCTCAGCGGGGAGCATTGATAGCTTCAAGAAACTATTAGATAATCACCTGAATGACCACAACATACAGAGATATGTAATGTAATACTGACATATAATCACACAACATACAGGGATATATAATGTAATATGACATATAATCACACAACATACAGGATATATAATGTAATATGACATATAATCACACAACATACAGAGATATATAATGTAATATGACATATAATCACACAACATACAGAGATATATAATGTAATATGACATATAATCACACACATAGGTTGGACTTGATGGACTTGTGTCTTTTTTCAACCTCACCTACTATGTAACTTAAATGAGCCTTTCCTTGCCTGGAATCACGACGCTCAGCTGAGCTCAGGCCTTCCTAATCCACCACGCGTTGGAAACTCGCACAGTCGGTCGGTCTCAGACAGTCTACAGCACAGTGAGCCAGGAAACCGGAAGTGGTGCCGCGAAAAGCACCGTCCCCCGGTCCCTGCCAATAAAAATAAAGCACAGGAGGCCAGAGATCGCTGTGTCTGGTGCCTGGACACGTTTAACCACTTCACACAAATGAACGTACCTGTATGTCGGGACTTTAATGTTTAACCACTTCAGCCCCGGAAGGATTTCCCCCCTTCCTGACCAGAGCACTTTTTACAATTTGGCACTGCGTCGCTTTAACTGCTAATTGCGCGGTCATGCAATGCTCTACCCAAACGAAATTTGCGTCCTTTTCTTCCCACAAATAGAGCTTTCTTTTGATGGTATTTGATCACCTCTGCCGTTTTTATTTTTTGCGCTATAAACGGAAAAAGACCGAAAATTTTGACAAAAAATGATATTTTCTACTTTTTGTTCTAACAAAATCCAATAAACTCAATTTTAGTCATACATTTAGGCCAAAATGTATTCGGCCACATGTCTTTGGTAAAAAAAATGTCAATAAGCGTATATTTATTGGTTTGCGCAAAAGTTATAGCGTCTACAAACTAGGGTACATTTTCTGGAATTTACACAGCTTTTAGTTTATGACTGCCTATATCGTTTCTTGAGGTGCTAAAATGGCAGGGCAGTACAAAACCCCCACAAATGACCCCATTTTGGAAAGTAGACACCCCAAGGAAATTGCTGAGAGGCATGTTGAGCCCATTGAATATTCATTTTTTTTGTCCCAAGTGATTGAATAATGACAAAAAAAAAAAAATTACAAAAAGTTGTCACTAAATGATATATTGCTCACACAGGCCATGGAATGTGGAATTGCACCCCAAAATACATTCAGCTGCTTCTCCTGAGTACGGGGATACCACATGTGTGGGACTTTTTGGGAGCCTAGCCGCGTACGGGACCCCGAAAACCAATCACCGCCTTCAGGATTTCTAAGGGTGTAAATTTTTGATTTCACTCTTCACTGCCTATCACAGTTTTGAAGGCCATAAAATGCCCAGATGGCACAAACCCCCCCCAAATGACCCCATTTTGGAAAGTAGACACCCCAAGCTATTTGCTGAGAGGCATGGTGAGTATTTTGCAGCTCTCATTTGTTTTTGAAAATGAAGAAAGACAAGAAAAATAATTTTTTTTTTCTTTTTTCAATTTTCAAAACTTTGTGACAAAAAGTGAGGTCTGCAAAATACTCACTATACCTCTCAGCAAATAGCTTGGGGTGTCTACTTTCCAAAATGGGGTCATTTGGGTTTTTTTTTTTTTGCCATCTGGGCATTCCATGGCCTCCGAAACTGTGATAGGCAGTGAAGAGTGAAATCAAAAATTTACACCCTTAGAAAGCCTGAAGGCGGTGCTTGGTTTTTGGGGTCCCGTACGCGGCTAGGCTCCCAAAAAGTCCCACACATGTGGTATCCCCATACTCAGGAGAAGCAGCAGAATGTATTTTGGGGTGTAATTCCACATATTCCCATGGCATGTTTGAGCAATATATCATTTAGTGACAACTTTGTGCAAAAAAAAAATTTGTCTCTTTCCCGCAACTTGTGTCACAATATAAAATATTCCATGGACTCGACATGCCTCTCAGCAAATAGCTTGGGGTGTCTACTTTCCAAAATGGGGTCATTTGGGGGGTTTTGAACTGTCCTGGCATTTTATGCACTACATTTAGAAGCTTATGTCACACATCACCCACTCTTCTAACCACTTGAAGACAAAGCCCTTTCTGACACTTATTGTTTACATGAAAAAGTTATTTTTTTTTTTGCAAAAAAATTACTTTGAACCCCCAAACATTATATATTTTTTTTAAAGCAAATGCCCTACAGATTAAAATGGTGGGTGTTTCATTTTTTTTTTTCACACAGTATTTGCGCAGCGATTTTTCAAACGCATTTTTTGGGGAAAAAACACACTTTTTTAAATTTTAATGCACTAAAACACACTATATTGCCCAAATGTTTGATGAAATAAAAAAGATGATCTTAGGCCGAGTACATGGATACCAAACATGACATGCTTTAAAATTGCGCACAAACGTGCAGTGGTGACAAACTAAATACATTTTTAAAAGCCTTTACAGGTTACCACTTTAGATTTACAGAGGAGGTCTACTGCTAAAATTACTGCCCTCGATCTGACCTTCGCGGTGATACCTCACATGCATGGTGCAATTGCTGTTTACATTTTACGCCAGACCGACGCTTGCGTTCGCCTTAGCGTGAGAGCAGGGGGGGGGACAGGGGTGCTTTTTTTTTTTTTTTTCTTTATTATTTTTTTGCTTTTTTATCTTATTTTTAAACTGTTCCTTTCATTTTTTTTTTTTTTAAATCATTTTTATTGTTATCTCAGGGAATGTAAATATCCCCTATGATAGCAATAGGTAGTGACAGGTACTCTTTTTTGAAAAAATTGGGCTCTATTAGACCCTAGATTTCTCCTCTGCCCTCAAAGCATCTGACCACACCAAGATCGGTGTGATAAAATGCTTCCCCAATTTCCCAATGGCGCTGTTTACATCCGGCGAAATCTAAGTCATGAAATGCTCGTAGCTTCCGGTTTCTTAGGCCATAGAGATGTTTGGAGCCACTCTGGTCTCTGATCAGCTCTATGGTCAGCTGGCTGAATCACCGGCTGCATTCTCAGGTTCCCTGTTGAGACAGGAGAGCCAGAGAAAAACATGGAAGACGGTGGGGGGGCATTCCCTCCCACTGCTTGTAAAAGCAGTCTAGAGGCTAATTAGCCGCTAGGATTGCTTCTACATGAAAGCCGACCGCTGGCTGAAAAGAATGATACCAAGATGATACCTAAACCTGCAGGCATCATTCTGGTATAACCACTCAAAGTTGTGAATGGTGTACCTGAAGACAAAAAAATGGTTAACAATAAAACACAGTAAACAGTAAAGTATAAATAATTACATACCTGAAAAGCAAACATGATAAAACATAATAACAATAAAACATTGCAGAATAGAATACAGTAAAAAAGAGCAGAACAATAGAGGATAGAGAGAGAACAATAAAACGACAACTATTTTTTTTTATTTTATATTTTTGTTTGTGTTTTTTTTTTACACTTTTTTTGTAACTGTAACTTTTATAACTGTAACCGGTTCCAGGTTCGGGTCTTTCACAATGCGATGGCATCTTGGGAGACCCTGTGAAAGTGTGCCTAGTCTGTGCAATGCTGTACCCTACGCTAATACTCAACTAGTGAATGGTAGCGTTCAAAACATTCACCAATGCAAAGACCAGGATTGTCAGGACAGGAGGGACAATAATAGCGGGTGTCACGCCTATATCCGCGCTTGCTGCAGACACAACATCTTTTTTGGGGGTTCGTTGGGTAGGGGTACTCGGGAGGACATAAAGAAAATGCCTCTCATGCAGCCGACTGCATTTGGTTGGGGATGTGAATGGGGGAAGTACGGGCGCTGCAGAAGTGGTGGGTTCCCAATTAGGATTGGCGAATGCAGCAGGAAGGGCACTATGGGCACGACGGGCCTGTGTTTGTCTTATTGGTGGCAGCGGGACACTACTTGTGCTTGCCACCTCACCAGCTTGAACTGCACTTATGGGACTCGCCACGTCACCAAGTGTTACTGCAGTGCGGGTTTGACTACGACCGGGGTGTACTAGGCCGCTGGCGCTTTCCAGTTCACCAAAAAAACTGTTAGCGATCGCAGGGATCAGGCCTGACTCTGCGAACGCTGCAGTTATGTGTTTAGTGTTTTGTAAGTGACAGTGATTGATCGATACTGCACTTGGGTGGGCTGGGCCGGGCCGGGCGGAGGGGCAAAATGCAGGTGCTAGCAGGTATCTGGGCTGATCCCGCTAACACTGCATTTTTGGGAACCCCAAACTGCTGGGGACGCTAGTATAGATCTGATCGGATCAGATATTGATCCGATCAGATACTATACCACTAAGGGAGGCGTACGGTGCGTGCGTGGGTGTTAACGGTACTGGCACTAATCTGACGCTGCCTGGGGCGATGCATATCACCGCCGGGCGACCGGGGGGCTAAATCTTTATTCGGTAATAAACGGCGGGTGCCCTGACACTATAAAAAATAAACAAACTAACCAGCGTCACCCGTAACGGTTATACGGTGATCAGTGGTGAAAGGGTTAACTAGGGGGCAATCAAGGGGTTAAAACATTTATTCGGTAGTATATGGGGGTCCCTGTCACTATAAAACGCTGACGGCGAACCTAAATATTTACGTCCCTAACTAGCGTCACCAGCGACACTAATACAGCGATCAGAAAAATGATCGCTTAGTGACACTGGTGACAGGGGGTGATCAAGGGGTTAAAACTTTATTAGAGGGGGTTAGGGGGGTATCCTAGACCTAAAGGGGGCTAACACTAACTGTCCCACCACACTAACTGTCACAAACTGACACCAATGCAGTAATCAGAAAAAAATAAAAAAAAACTGCTTGGTGTCAGTGTGACTGGGGGGAGGAGGGGTGATTGGGGAGTGATCGGGGGGGGATCGGGGGTGTAAAGTGTGCCTGGCATGTTCTACTGTGTGTTGTGCACTCACATGTCTTCTCTCCTCGGCGCCGGAACGGAAACTGCCGAGGAGAGATGACATCACATCCTCTGCCTCTGTGTACTACACAGAGGCAGGGGATGATTGTCATTGGCTGGGAGCGCTCGCGAGGGGGGGGGCACGATCGGATGGCCTCCCCCTCATCTCTAAATGCTCCCAGACAAAAGCCGACCGCCGCTGGCACTGGGGGGGGGTCCGATTGGACCCCCCGCCCGCGGGAAGGCAATCACGTACCAGGTACGTGTTTTTGCCTGCCCGTGCCATTGTGTTCACGTATATAGTCTGTTAGGCGGTCGGCAAGTGGTTAAATCCTGGGGTTATCTGCTACCCTAACCCCAATATTATCAGGAACCATGTCTGTTTCTCTTTGAGATAAAAGTGGGCTCTGTGGGGGAGTATGGGTGTAATATTCCTGCTGGGGGGGAGTATGGGTGTAATATTCCTGCTGGGGGGGTATGGGTGTAATATTCCTGCTGGGGGGGGTATGGGTGTAATATTCCTGCTGGGGGGGGTATGGGTGTAATATTCCTGCTGGGGGGGTATGGGTGTAATATTCCTGCTGGGGGGGGGGGGGTATGGGTGTAATATTCCTGCTGGGGGGGGTATGGGTGTAATATTCCTGCTGGGGGGGGTATGGGTGTAATATTCCTGCTGGGGGGGGTATGGGTGTAATATTCCTGCTGGGGGGAGTATGGGTGTAATATTCCTGCTGGGGGGAGTATGGGTGTAATATTCCTGCTGGGGGGGGTATGGGTGTAATATTCCTGCTGGGGGGGGTATGGGTGTAATATTCCTGCTGGGGGGGTATGGGTGTAATATTCCTGCTGGGGGGGTATGGGTGTAATATTCCTGCTGGGGGGGGGGTATGGGTGTAATATTCCTGCTGGGGGGGGTATGGGTGTAATATTCCTGCTGGGGGGGGTATGGGTGTAATATTCCTGCTGGGGGGGGTATGGGTGTAATATTCCTGCTGGGGGGAGTATGGGTGTAATATTCCTGCTGGGGGGAGTATGGGTGTATTATTCCTGCTGGGGGGGTATGGGTGTAATATTTCTGCTGGGGGGGGTATGGGTGTAATATTTCTGCTGGGGGGGGGTATGGATGTAATATTCCTGCTGGGGGGGGTATGGGTGTAATATTCCTGCTGGGGGGGTTATGGGTGTAATATTCCTGCTGGGGGGGGTATGGGTGTAATATTCCTGTTGGGGGGGGTATGGGTGTAATATTCCTGCTGGGGGGGTATGGGTGTAATATTCCTGCTGGGGGGGGTATGGGTGCAATAGTCCTGCTGGGGGGTGGGGGGGGTATGGGTGTAATATTCCTGCTGGGGGGACATCTGTGCAGGAAGTTCTTGAAGTATGATGGACACGGCGAGGCTCTGTTCACACCTAGGTATTCAGGATTCCCGAATCACTGCAAAATGCAGGACGTTCTTGCGATCCCTTTACTTTCAATATCACCGGATCACGTCCGCGATCCGGAAGGCCTAGGTGTGATCGCAGCCTAAGCGTCTTCTATCAGTTGCTGGGTTCACCTTCTATAGATTCTGGGGGAACATTTTCTTCCTCAAACATTCCACACATTCGCTTCATTCTTTATTCCACTGCTAATATATACTCCGCATTGACCTTGTTTAGCGCTTTTCTCTCTGAGGACTCCAAGTATTGGAGATGGCGTTGGCCGGGAATCGAACCCGGGTAAGCTGCTAAGGCAGCTATGCTCACCACTGCACCACCAACGCAAGGTAGCATGTCTTTGTAGTGTGGGAGGAAACCGGAGTACCCGGAGGAAACCCACGCAAGTACAGGGAGAACATGCAAACTCCATGCAGATAGTGTCCTGGTCAGGATTTGAACCATGAACCCCAGTGCTGCAAGACTAACCCCTAAACCTCTGCTGCCCATATGCGGCCTCTGTTCTCTAAGGCCCGCCCCCGCTGAGCGGGTTACATCAGTTATGTCCACTCAAAGCGCCTACACAGTACAGTAGTCCCCAAATTAGCAACACAATGGAGCTACTTATTCAATTCACACTTAGGTCTCATTCACATGGAGGGTTTGAATCTGTACCCCATGGGAGAGCCGTGTTTACCAGAATGGGGATGCACAGGTGTTCAATGCACATTGCTGTCAACTGGGGTGCATCGGCTGTACCCAATGTGACATCTGTGTGGGTGCCGGTGCACGGCCCCGAACGCACCTAGGGTGCGTCCATGCAACTGCACCCGCATGGATGTCCTTTTTGGGGTTAACACAGCCCCCACACGGTACAGATTCATACACCTTTTCCATGAAGGACCTCACTGTCGTGAAGAGTTTTCATTTCTCCAGCAGAGAAAGCCGGAAAGACTCCTCTCACCTCTGAAGACAAAAAGAGTTCCAACCTCCCCTTATAGCCGGTCCAACACACGCCTCAAAAACATACCGGCCTTCAACCTCCCATCATAGCCAGTCCAAGGCACCAAGTGCCTGAGATGGTGGTAAACAGCTTGCTAGGCCCGGGGGGGAACCGAACCAAGTCCTCAAAAGCTGCCTCATATCCAAGAGTGACATCTGTGTGGGTGCGTCCGTGCAACTGCACCCGCATGGATGTCCTTTTTCGGGTAAATGCAGCCCCCTCACAGGGTACAGATTCATACACCCCATGTGAGTGAGGCCTTGGACTTCTCCATGAAGGACCTCACTGGTGGGAAGAGTTCTCATTTCCCCAGCAGAGAAAGCTGGAAAGACTCCTCCCACCTGTGAAGACAAAAAGAGTTCCAACCTCCCCTCATAGCTGGTCCAACACGCCTCAAAAACATACCGGCCTCCAACCTTCCCTCATAGCCGGTGAGTGAGGGCAGCAAAGCCTGGGAAGAGGCATTGCAACCCTTGATGGTAGATGAGTGCGTGTATTTGGGTTCTGGGGAGAGGCAGTTGATCCAGAGGAAGGCGAAAAACCCCAGCATAGCATAATCCAATGTGCTACAGCTGGGTAAAAATTCCTTCCTGATCCCCCGAGAGGCAATCAAATATTCCCTGGATCAAATTTACCTATAAATGTCAGTACCCAGTCAGGTAGGTGAGGTAAGCACCACCACCATGGGTATGAGGGAGGGTGGGCAATTGGAGCCACATCCTCAGTGGTAGGTGAGTGGGGGTGGCGGAGCCTAAGAGGCATTGCCACCCTTGGTGGTAGATGAGTGCATGTAGGTGGGGCCTTAGGGCAGTACCAGTATGCTGGGCTTCGGGGAGTGAGGGTAGATGAAACTTGGGGGGAAGTTTCACTGGCCACACTCACTCATACCCAGGGTGGTAGCACCCCCTCTTGCTGGTAGGTGAGTGGGTGTAGCAGAGCCTGATAAGAGTCACTGCCACCTTTGCTGGTAGATGGGGGGTGAAGAGAAGCCTAAGAGGCATTGCCACCCTTGGTGGTAGATGAATGCATGTAAGTGGGGCCTGGGGGAAGCACCAGTACGCTGGGCATGGGGGGAGTGAGGGCATATGAAACTTGGGGGGAAGTTCCACTGGCCACATTCACCCCATACTCAGTTTGATAGCACCTTTTGGTGGTGAGTGATGGCAGCAAAGCCTGGGAAGAGGCATTGCCACCCTTGGTGGTAGATGAGTGGGTGTAATGGAGCCTGAAAAGAAGAATTGCCATCCTTGGTGTTAGATAAGTGCATGAGGCCTGAGGAAGTACCAGTATGCTGGGTGTTGGGGAGTGAGGGCAGATGAAACTTGGGGGGAAGTTCCACTGGCCACACTCACCCCATACCCAGGGTGGTAGCACCCCCTCTTGCTGGTAGGTGAGTGGGTGTAGCAGAGCCTGATAAGAGTCACTGCCACCTTTGCTGGTAGATGGGGGGGGTGAAGCGAAGCCTAAGAGGCATTGCCACCCTTGGTGGTAGATGAATGCATGTAAGTGGGGCCTGGGGGAAGCACCAGTACGCTGGGCATGGGGGGAGTGAGGGCATATGAAACTTGGGGGGAAGTTCCACTGGCCACATTCACCCCATACTCAGTTTGATAGCACCACCTTTTGGTGGTGAGTGATGGCAGCAAAGCCTGGGAAGAGGCATTGCTACCCTTGGTGGTAGATGAGTGGGTGTAGTGGAGCCTGAAAAGAAGCATTGCCACCCTTGGTGTGAGAGAGGGTGGGCAGTTGGAGCTGCACCATCAGTGGTAGGTGCGTGGAGGTGGCGGAGCCTAAGAGGCATTGCCAAACTTGGTGGTAGAGTGCGTGTATTGGGTTCTGGGAAGAGGCAGTTGATCCAGAGGAAGGCGAAAATGTCTGTACTGAAGCCGGGTCACAGCGTGTCTGTGTGTCTGGGGAACTTGCCGCCTCCGGAACACAGCGCTGTCTGTGTGGGGGGGATGTTCCCTCATCCCCGCTGTGGCAGGCTCCCGGATACCCCCTTCTGTCTGTTTTATAAGCTGGTGGAGATGCTTTAATGGCTCTCTGCTGGAAATGAGGCCATTGACTGCGGCTTCAGACTTTCGCTGATGTAGGAAAAGCCTTCAAAGTTCTTCTGCTCCCACTTCGCTATCCGCGTCTCTTCCTCATTGCAGATCAAACATTCCGCTATTTCCATTCTTCTATGCTCCGGTTCCTTGGGAAGCTGAAAAGGGAAAAAGACATTCATCAGTGATTCTGATTGATGCAGGAAATGGTAATAAAGCTTGGTGAACCCAACCCCCAATGGCAGCCAATTACCCCAAGAAGGCTCCTTCAACTCCCTCTAGTGGTCAGAAGAAGCCTAACACTGCATTATCACACCCAAGGACCAAAATGTCACCTATTCCTGTGAGGTCCTTAGATGTGGGGGCTGCATTCGCTCTCTTTGTTTCTTTCAGGCTAAGTGCAGGTGCAGAACAATACCTGTTAATCCTGTCAGAAATCCAGAGCCTTTCCTGCCGACAGAGCACAATGATCGCTGCTGGTAGGTATAGCCGCTGGCAGTGATCGCATGCAAAATATCAGACAGGCTGGTTGTACCTGATCGATAGATCAACTTCAGTACCACCAGCCTGCCCATAGATGGATCGAATCTCGGCTGGTTCCTGCTGAACCAAACGAGATTCGATCCATCTAAGGCTGGCCTAAGTTCTTGTGCACTGAGCTGAGATCTCAAAAATCGTCATCAGCTTTCTCATCTATTGTCTGTAAACTACAAAGCAACACCCCTCTATGCAATGGAGATAAGGAGAGGTGCAGGTGTTTGTAGTTCTAATCAGGAAGGCAGGCTAGGGTGACAACGCTTCTTCTCCACAGAGGCAGCGAGTGTGTGTTGTCACCCCAGGACAGGAAGTGGGTTAGTGGCGGGATCACCATGTAAATGAAAGCAGGTGTAAGCTGTGTGCCTGACACATACACAATAATAAACAGAATTCATTCAGACAAGTCCCCAGACCGTGTGATTGTCCCCAGACCATGTGATTGTCTCCAGACCATGTGATTGTCCCCAGACCATGTGATTGTCCCCGGACCATGTGATTGTCCCCGGACCATGTGATTGTCCCCAGACCATGTGATTGTCTCCAGACCGAGTGATTGTCCCCAGACTGAGTGATTGTCTCCAGACCGTGTGATTGTCCCCAGACCGTGTGATTGTCTCCAGACCGAGTGATTGTCCCCAGACCATGTGATTGTCCCCAGACCATGCGATTGTGCAGCGACTGCAAAGTCACAGACAAATGTGCAGATTTTGCATATACGTTTTATATGTATGTGAAGTAAAGAACATCCTGGGGCTGACCCTCCCCTCCCCTCAATGTACATGGACTATTCCATTATTCATATACTTACCATATCTGGTGTAAGCAGTGATGGTGATTTTCCTTTCTCTACCTCCGTCCAGTTGATCGAGTTGAAGAATGGGATCCATTTGATGTTACATACTAAGGTTGCACGTAGTTCCGCGTCAGACTGTAAGAGCTGTAAAGGAGAAAGAAATATGATAAGAAACCATGAGAGAGCAACAGTGATATGTGAACAATACAACCCCCATTTTATTATTGGATTCTGACAGTGACATATTTCAACTTCCGTAATCTTACTTTTAATCCCCCTACTATGTCATGCTTGGATCGGGTCGTAGGATGGTACCTTATTGTGTAATATTGGATCGGGTCGTAGGATGGTACCTTATTGTGTAATATTGGATCGGGTCGTAGCGTGGTACCTTATTGTGTAATATTGGATCGGGTCGTAGCATGGTACCTTATTGTGTAATATTGGATCGGGTCGTAGGATGGCACCTTATTGTGTAATATTGGATCGGGTCGTAGCATGGTACCTTATTGTGTAATATTGGATCGGGTCGTAGGATGGTACCTTATTGTGTAATATTGGATCGGGTCGTAGGATGGGACCTTATTGTGTAATATTGGATCGGGTCGTAGGATGGGACCTTATTGTGTAATATTAGATCGGGTCGTAGGATGGGACCTTATTGTGTAATATTGGATCGGGTCGTAGGATGGTACCTTATTGTGTAATATTGGATCGGGTCGTAGGATGGGACCTTATTGTGTAATATTGGATCGGGTCGTAGGATGGTACCTTATTGTGTAATATTGGATCGGGTCGTAGCATGGTACCTTATTGTGTAATATTGGATCGGGTCGTAGCATGGTACCTTATTGTGTAATATTAGATCGGGTCGTAGCATGGGACCTTATTGTGTAATATTGGATCGGGTCGTAGGATGGGACCTTATTGTGTAATATTGGATCGGGTCGTAGCATGGTACCTTATTGTGTAATATTGGATCGGGTCGTAGGATGGTACCTTATTGTGTAATATTGGATCGGGTCATAGCATGGTACCTTATTGTGTAATATTGGATCGGGTCGTAGGATGGGACCTTATTGTGTAATATTGGATCGGGTCGTAGCATGGTACCTTATTGTGTAATATTGGATCGGGTCGTAGCATGGGACCTTATTGTGTAATATTGGATCGGGTCGTAGGATGGTACCTTATTGTGTAATATTGGATCGGGTCGTAGGATGGGACCTTATTGTGTAATATTGGATCGGGTCGTAGGATGGGACCTTATTGTGTAATATTGGATCGGGTCGTAGCATGGTACCTTATTGTGTAATATTGGATCGGGTCATAGCATGGTACCTTATTGTGTAATATTGGATCGGGTCGTAGGATGGGACCTTATTGTGTAATATTGGATCGGGTCGTAGGATGGGACCTTATTGTGTAATATTGGATCGGGTCGTAGCGTGGTACCTTATTGTGTAATATTGGATTGGGTCGTAGTGTGGTACCTTATTGTGTAATATTGGATCGGGTCATAGTGTGGCACCTTATTGTGTAATATTGGATCGGGTCGTAGCGTGGTACCTTATTGTGTAATATTGGATCGGGTCGTAGCGTGGTACCTTATTGTGTAATATTGGATCGGGTCGTAGCGTGGTACCTTATTGTGTAATATTGGATCGGGTCGTAGCGTGGTACCTTATTGTGTAATATTGGATCGGGTCGTAGCGTGGTACCTTATTGTGTAATATTGGATCGGGTCGTAGCGTGGTACCTTATTGTGTAATATTGGATCGGGTCGTAGGATGGGACCTTATTGTGTAATATTGGATCGGATCGTAGCGTGGTACCTTATTGTGTAATATTGGATCGGGTCGTAGGATGGGACCTTATTGTGTAATATTGGATCGGATCGTAGCATGGTACCTTATTGTGTAATATTGGATCGGGTCGTAGGATGGGACCTTATTGTGTAATATTGGATCGGATCGTAGCGTGGTACCTTATTGTGTAATATTGGATCGGGTCGTAGGATGGGACCTTATTGTGTAATATTGGATCGGGTCGTAGCGTGGTACCTTATTGTGTAATATTGGATCGGGTCGTAGGATGGGACCTTATTGTGTAATATTGGATCGGATCGTAGCATGGTACCTTATTGTGTAATATTGGATCGGGTCGTAGCGTGGTACCTTATTGTGTAATATTGGATCGGGTCGTAGTATGGTACCTTATTGTGTAATATTGGATCGGGTCGTAGGATGGGACCCTATTGTGTAATATTGGATCGGGTCGTAGTGTGGTACCTTATTGTGTAATATTGGATCGGGTCGTAGGATGGGACCTTATTGTGTAATATTGGATCGGGTCGTAGCGTGGTACCTTATTGTGTAATATTGGATCGGGTCGTAGCGTGGTACCTTATTGTGTAATATTGGATCGGGTCGTAGCGTGGTACCTTATTGTGTAATATTGGATCGGGTCGTAGGATGGGACCTTATTGTGTAATATTGGATCGGGTCGTAGTGTGGTACCTTATTGTGTAATATTGGATCGGGTCGTAGTGTGGTACCTTATTGTGTAATATTGGATCGGGTCGTAGCGTGGTACCTTATTGTGTAAGCGTGGTACCTTATTGTGTATATTGGATCGGGAGTTTTTAAAGAAAAACGGAGTATTTCACTAAAAATAAAACAGATATTTGGCAATGAATTGTTATGAAGATCTTTCGCTGCCATGCACTGCGCTGCACCTGCAGGTCCGTGTTTTAGCAGCTTATAGTTCTTATCCCTTTTATAGGTGCTAATATGCCCATTGTATGTGTTGTTTAATACACCGACCTCCCTTTTCCTCTTTCAGCTTCTGCTGGCATCGCTCTCCAGGCTGCTGGAAGGAGGAGAGCACTTGGTATCACTTTGCCTGGGACCAGGGCCGCTGATAAGGCAGTGCAGCCATCCCTCCTGTATTGGGCCCGGGCCCCATCACTTCAAAAGGGGGGCCCAGGCACCATCTGAGCTGGAGGGCCGGCTGTACTGCCTTATCACTGACACTTGTGGATCTGGTGTAGCTGAGGAATCTCTGTCCTCAGTCCCTTTCTCTCTCTCTGTCTGTTTAGACCCCTGATATTTCACCAAACCCCCCCACCCCACCCCACCCCACCCCCAACAGGGCAATTTAAAAAAATGGTAAAAAATAGAATTCTAAAAACAATGTAAAATTCTAAAAAATTCATTTGAAAAACATCACAAACTTGTTCAAATGTTTTATATTGGAATGGTTGGGGTATACAGTGGTGCTCGGAGAGCGGTTCTTGTGCACTGAGCTGAGATCTCAAAAATCGTCATCAGCTTTCTCATCTATTGTCTGTAAACTACAAAGCAACACCCCTCTATGCAATGGAGATAAGGAGAGGTGCAGGTGTTTGTAGTTCTAATCAGGAAGGCAGGCTAGGGTGACAACGCTTCTTCTCCACAGAGGCAGCGAGTGTGTGTTGTCACCCCAGGACAGGAAGTGGGTTAGTGGCGGGATCACCATGTAAATGAAAGCAGGTGTAAGCTGTGTGCCTGACACATACACAATAATAAACAGAATTCATTCAGACAAGTCCCCAGACCGTGTGATTGTCCCCAGACCATGTGATTGTCTCCAGACCATGTGATTGTCCCCAGACCATGTGATTGTCCCCGGACCATGTGATTGTCCCCGGACCATGTGATTGTCCCCGGACCATGTGATTGTCCCCAGACCATGTGATTGTCTCCAGACCGAGTGATTGTCCCCAGACTGAGTGATTGTCTCCAGACCGTGTGATTGTCCCCAGACCGTGTGATTGTCTCCAGACCGAGTGATTGTCCCCAGACCATGTGATTGTCCCCAGACCATGCGATTGTGCAGCGACTGCAAAGTCACAGACAAATGTGCAGATTTTGCATATACGTTTTATATGTATGTGAAGTAAAGAACATCCTGGGGCTGACCCTCCCCTCCCCTCAATGTACATGGACTATTCCATTATTCATATACTTACCATATCTGGTGTAAGCAGTGATGGTGATTTTCCTTTCTCTACCTCCGTCCAGTTGATCGAGTTGAAGAATGGGATCCATTTGATGTTACATACTAAGGTTGCACGTAGTTCCGCGTCAGACTGTAAGAGCTGTAAAGGAGAAAGAAATATGATAAGAAACCATGAGAGAGCAACAGTGATATGTGAACAATACAACCCCCATTTTATTATTGGATTCTGACAGTGACATATTTCAACTTCCGTAATCTTACTTTTAATCCCCCTACTATGTCATGCTTGGATCGGGTCGTAGGATGGTACCTTATTGTGTAATATTGGATCGGGTCGTAGGATGGTACCTTATTGTGTAATATTGGATCGGGTCGTAGCGTGGTACCTTATTGTGTAATATTGGATCGGGTCGTAGCATGGTACCTTATTGTGTAATATTGGATCGGGTCGTAGGATGGCACCTTATTGTGTAATATTGGATCGGGTCGTAGCATGGTACCTTATTGTGTAATATTGGATCGGGTCGTAGGATGGTACCTTATTGTGTAATATTGGATCGGGTCGTAGGATGGGACCTTATTGTGTAATATTGGATCGGGTCGTAGGATGGGACCTTATTGTGTAATATTAGATCGGGTCGTAGGATGGGACCTTATTGTGTAATATTGGATCGGGTCGTAGGATGGTACCTTATTGTGTAATATTGGATCGGGTCGTAGGATGGGACCTTATTGTGTAATATTGGATCGGGTCGTAGGATGGTACCTTATTGTGTAATATTGGATCGGGTCGTAGCATGGTACCTTATTGTGTAATATTGGATCGGGTCGTAGCATGGTACCTTATTGTGTAATATTAGATCGGGTCGTAGCATGGGACCTTATTGTGTAATATTGGATCGGGTCGTAGGATGGGACCTTATTGTGTAATATTGGATCGGGTCGTAGCATGGTACCTTATTGTGTAATATTGGATCGGGTCGTAGGATGGTACCTTATTGTGTAATATTGGATCGGGTCATAGCATGGTACCTTATTGTGTAATATTGGATCGGGTCGTAGGATGGGACCTTATTGTGTAATATTGGATCGGGTCGTAGCATGGTACCTTATTGTGTAATATTGGATCGGGTCGTAGCATGGGACCTTATTGTGTAATATTGGATCGGGTCGTAGGATGGTACCTTATTGTGTAATATTGGATCGGGTCGTAGGATGGGACCTTATTGTGTAATATTGGATCGGGTCGTAGGATGGGACCTTATTGTGTAATATTGGATCGGGTCGTAGCATGGTACCTTATTGTGTAATATTGGATCGGGTCATAGCATGGTACCTTATTGTGTAATATTGGATCGGGTCGTAGGATGGGACCTTATTGTGTAATATTGGATCGGGTCGTAGGATGGGACCTTATTGTGTAATATTGGATCGGGTCGTAGCGTGGTACCTTATTGTGTAATATTGGATTGGGTCGTAGTGTGGTACCTTATTGTGTAATATTGGATCGGGTCATAGTGTGGCACCTTATTGTGTAATATTGGATCGGGTCGTAGCGTGGTACCTTATTGTGTAATATTGGATCGGGTCGTAGCGTGGTACCTTATTGTGTAATATTGGATCGGGTCGTAGCGTGGTACCTTATTGTGTAATATTGGATCGGGTCGTAGCGTGGTACCTTATTGTGTAATATTGGATCGGGTCGTAGCGTGGTACCTTATTGTGTAATATTGGATCGGGTCGTAGCGTGGTACCTTATTGTGTAATATTGGATCGGGTCGTAGGATGGGACCTTATTGTGTAATATTGGATCGGATCGTAGCGTGGTACCTTATTGTGTAATATTGGATCGGGTCGTAGGATGGGACCTTATTGTGTAATATTGGATCGGATCGTAGCATGGTACCTTATTGTGTAATATTGGATCGGGTCGTAGGATGGGACCTTATTGTGTAATATTGGATCGGATCGTAGCGTGGTACCTTATTGTGTAATATTGGATCGGGTCGTAGGATGGGACCTTATTGTGTAATATTGGATCGGGTCGTAGCGTGGTACCTTATTGTGTAATATTGGATCGGGTCGTAGGATGGGACCTTATTGTGTAATATTGGATCGGATCGTAGCATGGTACCTTATTGTGTAATATTGGATCGGGTCGTAGCGTGGTACCTTATTGTGTAATATTGGATCGGGTCGTAGTATGGTACCTTATTGTGTAATATTGGATCGGGTCGTAGGATGGGACCCTATTGTGTAATATTGGATCGGGTCGTAGTGTGGTACCTTATTGTGTAATATTGGATCGGGTCGTAGGATGGGACCTTATTGTGTAATATTGGATCGGGTCGTAGCGTGGTACCTTATTGTGTAATATTGGATCGGGTCGTAGCGTGGTACCTTATTGTGTAATATTGGATCGGGTCGTAGCGTGGTACCTTATTGTGTAATATTGGATCGGGTCGTAGCGTGGTACCTTATTGTGTAATATTGGATCGGGTCGTAGCGTGGTACCTTATTGTGTAATATTGGATCGGGTCGTAGGATGGGACCTTATTGTGTAATATTGGATCGGGTCGTAGTGTGGTACCTTATTGTGTAATATTGGATCGGGTCGTAGTGTGGTACCTTATTGTGTAATATTGGATCGGGTCGTAGCGTGGTACCTTATTGTGTAATATTGGATCGGGTCGTAGGATGGGACCTTATTGTGTAATATTGGATCGGGTCGTAGTGTGGTACCTTATTGTGTAATATTGGATCGGGTCGTAGTGTGGTACCTTATTGTGTAATATTGGATCGGGTCGTAGCGTGGTACCTTATTGTGTAATATTGGATCGGGTCGTAGGATGGGACCTTATTGTGTAATATTGGATCGGATCGTAGCGTGGTACCTTATTGTGTAATATTGGATCGGGTCGTAGGATGGGACCTTATTGTGTAATATTGGATCGGATCGTAGCGTGGTACCTTATTGTGTAATATTGGATCGGGTCGTAGGATGGGACCTTATTGTGTAATATTGGATCGGGTCGTAGGATGGGACCTTATTGTGTAATATTGGATCGGGTCGTAGGATGGGACCTTATTGTGTAATA
This sequence comes from Aquarana catesbeiana, assembly GCF_042186555.1. Classification (NCBI taxonomy): domain Eukaryota; kingdom Metazoa; phylum Chordata; class Amphibia; order Anura; family Ranidae; genus Aquarana; species Aquarana catesbeiana. Next base: position 889,093 of record NC_133331.1, read on the forward strand.
TTGGATCGGGTCGTAGCGTGGTACCTTATTGTGTAATATTGGATCGGGTCGTAGTATGGTACCTTATTGTGTAATATTGGATCGGGTCGTAGCATGGGACCTTATTGTATAATATTGGATCGGGTCGTAGCGTGGTACCTTATTGTGTAATATTGGATCGGGTCGTAGTATGGTACCTTATTGTGTAATATTGGATCGGGTCGTAGGATGGGACCTTATTGTGTAATATTGGATCGGGTCGTAGCGTGGTACCTTATTGTGTAATATTGGATCGGGTCGTAGGATGGGACCTTATTGTGTAATATTGGATCGGGTCGTAGTATAGTACCTTATTGTGTAATATTGGATCGGGTCGTAGTATAGTACCTTATTGTGTAATATTGAATCGGGTCGTAGTATGGTACCTTATTGTGTAATATTGGATCGGGTCGTAGTATGGTACCTTATTGTGTAATATTGGATCGGGTCGTAGGATGGGACCTTATTGTGTAATATTGGATCGGGTCGTAGCGTGGTACCTTATTGTGTAATATTGGATCGGGTCGTAGGATGGGACCTTATTGTGTAATATTGGATCGGGTCGTAGTATAGTACCTTATTGTGTAATATTGGATCGGGTCGTAGTATGGTACCTTATTGTGTAATATTGGATCGGGTCGTAGGATGGGACCTTATTGTGTAATATTGGATCGGGTCGTAGCGTGGTACCTTATTGTGTATATTGGATCGGGAGTTTTTAAAGAAAAACGGAGTATTTCACTAAAAATAAAACAGATATTTGGCAATGAATTGTTATGAAGATCTTTCGCTGCCATGCACTGCGCTGCACCTGCAGGTCCGTGTTTTAGCAGCTTATAGTTCTTATCCCTTTTATAGGTGCTAATATGCCCATTGTATGTGTTGTTTAATACACCGACCTCCCTTTTCCTCTTTCAGCTTCTGCTGGCATCGCTCTCCAGGCTGCTGGAAGGAGGAGAGCACTTGGTATCACTTTGCCTGGGACCAGGGCCGCTGATAAGGCAGTGCAGCCATCCCTCCTGTATTGGGCCCGGGCCCCATCACTTCAAAAGGGGGGCCCAGGCACCATCTGAGCTGGAGGGCCGGCTGTACTGCCTTATCACTGACACTTGTGGATCTGGTGTAGCTGAGGAATCTCTGTCCTCAGTCCCTTTCTCTCTCTCTGTCTGTTTAGACCCCTGATATTTCACCAAACCCCCCCACCCCACCCCACCCCACCCCCAACAGGGCAATTTAAAAAAATGGTAAAAAATAGAATTCTAAAAACAATGTAAAATTCTAAAAAATTCATTTGAAAAACATCACAAACTTGTTCAAATGTTTTATATTGGAATGGTTGGGGTATACAGTGGTGCTCGGAGAGCGGCAAGTGGAGAATATAGGACAATATAAATGTCAATATGTGTATCTAGATGGCTCATGGATGATGATACACAATGCCTAATATATTAAACACATTGAAGCCGTTGTATTGTCCACTTGGTCATTTTTACCTACAGGTAAGCCTATGATAAGGCTTACACTAGAGTTCCCCTTTACACCAGAGAACACAGGTGTCCCCCCTTCAATCAGAGTTCTCCCTTACATCAGAGTCTGCAGTGAAAGGGAACTCTGTGAGTTCAGATGTAAAAGGGGAACTCTGTGGACTCTGATGTGAAGGGGGACTTTTGCTTTTAACTTCATATCATTAGAAATGTTATTTAATAGCAAAATATATCTATAGATTATACTACAAAACAAAATTGCTGTGCACTGATAAAGTGTTCGGGTTTGACTTGAAGAAAAGGTGGAAACCCCCTATAGTCAACTGAATAGGTATTTATCAATAAGGGTATCATTTCTGCCACGGCTGAGAAGCATGGCATCGCAGCCATGGCACTTTAGCAAAAATATCATTTGATATTTTTGGATTTGGGGGAGGGGCCTGTCAGGCTGTATGGGGCCCTGTGACTTCGAACAGCAACCCTGCCTGGGACAGGAGGCGGCACTACAGAGGAAGCATCGGCTTATGCGGCTCCTACTCCCTCTGCGGCTGCCTGTCTCCTGCACTGCCGGCCCACATTGGGATCATCGGGTTGGCTGACCCCCCGGCATGCGCTTCCCTGGTGTGAGGTCACGGGCCACATCAGAGGGCTCCGAGGGCCACATCAGAGGGCTCCGAGGGCCACATCAGAGGGCTCCGAGGGCCACATCAGAGGGCTCTGAGGGCCACGGGTTGAGCACCCCTGCACTAAGCAGTCAGCATGCTGAAAGTACTGCTATGACCCACATGAATGTCCAATCGTGTTTTCTAAAATCCTAACAAGTTGTATAAAACCTGGAAAGGGTTTTGTGTGTTAGGAGAAGGTAATACTCACCCTATATAGGAGTTCCTGGATGGGAGTCGATTTGTACCGTATAAAAAAAGGGGTGAAGGTACGGATTGCTGTCAAAAGTTCTTCCACATTCCAAATGTAACGATGATATGGATGCATTCCCGTGGCCATCTCATATACGATCACTCCCAGGGAGAAATAGTCTGCCACGGTGTAGTACGATTCACCTGAAAGGACCTGTAGAAACATAAGAGAGAGAAAGAAGGATGAGCGAGTTTTTGGCAGAGGACAGAGATGACTCCATGCTGATCTATGATGTAGGAAGCCTCCCAAGAGTCCTAAAATTGACATCAAACTAAGGCGGAGCTTGTGAATTTTGTACAAAAACAATTGAGTACTGTCCATTTATTTATTACGGGTTCTTATATAGCGCCATCAATTTTACGCAGCGCTTTACACATATATATTGTACATTTACATCCAAGATACTTTTTTTTTATTTGTGCTAACATCCACATTTTCAGGACAAGCTTTTGGGGTGTGGCCCCCTTCTTCAAAGGCCCATAAGTACTGTTTGGGGTGAAGAATGGGGTGAAGAAGGGGTCACCCCCCGAAAGCTTGCCCTAAAAATGTGAAGGTTGTTGGAAATAAAAAAAAGGTATCACAGACAGTACGCAATTGTTCTTGTTGCAAGTGCACTAATACGGCTAAAATCACCTCAAGCAGGATCGAGTACAGAAGGGTTAATACCCCTGCCGGGTTATTTTTGCTGTCTGTGTACCATTGGGGAAAGTTCACTTCCTGTTCCTGAGATGCAAGAGGAAGTCAAAGGAAATCTCCCATTCTAATCTTAGAGTCTTGTACCCACCACTGGAAGATTTTCCCTCTATTCCTGTTCTGGGGACAGCTCTAACATTTTATATTTCCCTTCATTTTCTCACTATCAATGGTCACCAGTACAAATAAAGAGTGTGACTCCCCATAATGAGGACTCAGACACCAAGAAACACCTAAGAGAGGGTCCAACCCTTGCCTAGAGGTACACTTAAATTGTGCCTATTACAGTGGGCAGATAAAAGTGTACTGACCCCAATAGCTCAATGTTCACAAGCTCTCACCATGGTAAAGAGAAGAGTACAGCAGGTGAGAAGCTCCGGGAGCTTTTATCCCATTTATAAGTGTGAATTGGGCGGAACAGATCCATTCATCTACACCCGGACTCAATGTCCTCCACAAAGAAGCTCCAACACCGCTGCAACTCAGAACTTCCCACCTTTTGTTGGATATAGAGCCAGCCTGGAGACCCACTGAACGCAATCGGGGGTCCCACTGGAGGAATTCTCCATTCAATGAATGAGGAGCCCCCTTTAGCTCTTCTCTATATCCCATAATAAGCATTACAACAAAGTCTAATATCTGGAAATCACCAATCTTACCTCTGGGGCCATGTATGCCAATGTCCCCGCACGTCCTCTGATCTTATTGGATCTGGAGACTCCTATCTCAGACAATCCAAAATCAGCAATCCGAATGTGACCGTCGGCATCCAGTAGAATGTTTTCTGGTTTGAGGTCTCTGTGGAGAAAAAGAGTGAACAGTTACATTATGCAGAATATGACATGAGCAAGGAGACTTCTGCAGCAGATGGAAGGAGACTATACGGGAGACAACACAACTGGGAACTCTGGTGGAAAGTCTTCCTGATTCATCAGAAAATACCAGAAGCCAAGCGTTAGTCAGCGAATCCAATACTTACCTATGGATGACCTGAGAAGCATGCAGGTACCGCAGTCCACAAATAATCTCTGCAGTGAGACCTCTGAAAGGAGAAAGAAAAATATGAATTAGCATTCAAAATCATCACAGACCAAGAAAATGTGACTTCCCCCTATAGTACATAGGGGTGTGGATGGACAGGGCTCAGTGGGAGGGGCCTGGCTGTGTCCCTGCCTGTTCTCATTGGCCAGCCACCCCCGACTCCATCATAGCCCTGTCATTGGACTTACCTTATGATGTTAGAGGGAAGTATTCTGAAAGTCATGAGCAGATTCCGAAGATCCCCTCCACCCAGGTATTCCATGGCAAAGAACAGATGAGTCTGTGTGAAAATAAGAGATAAAGGTTACATTAGAGACAAATAAGATTTCACTTTGTGGAGGAATATAGGAAGACACACACACCAGCAGTGCAATGTGGGATGTTCCTTTAAGAGTTTGAGAAAATCAAACAGAGAAAATACTTAGGCAGCCATGGCTGGACTATCCTGATCACAATACTAGTTTTGTCTGGATGTTAGGGAGATCCAGGGACTTCCAATACTTTGGTCACCAACATGGAAGTCCCATGTAGATCAGGAGGCCTGACTTCTCCTGTCCTCCTAGCTGGCAAAGTTTTGAGGCCAGAGGCAGCCAGGCTACTAGCAATTTCCAAAGTAGGTCAGCAATGGTAGCCTCTCAGTAAATGGTTTCTGTAAAGAAATCCTCTACTATGTACAGTTTACCTAACCGGCCGCCAGCCTTGTAGGAGGCGCTCTAGAGTTCTGCTCTTACCTATACTGCTTCCCCGACTACAGCCGGAGCCCTCAGAAAACCTGGTGTGGGACACAAGGTGAAACTCCCTTCCACCTCCTCCAATTCAGCACTCAATGCCTATAGGACTAATTGCCAGACCTGAAGACCATCATTGGGGGAAGGGGGAATGCTTGACCTTGTATACCTTTCAAGTCCCAACAAGGTTGTGATTTGAATAACTATTTTAGGGGGTCTGATCAGTAGTGCAGTGCAGTACAGAAAAGAGATGAAACAATGGAAGATTTGAAAGATGAAAGAATTTTACCTTTGTCTGGAATGATCCAAATAGATGGGTGATATATGGATTGCTCTTGTGGTTTATCAGTATGTGACGCTCTTTGGTGGCCATGCTGGGACCTTGATCAAGTAGTCTTCACTTTTTAATGATCTTCACGGCCAGCTTCTGTCGAATGGCGGCATGGGAGGCCAACACCACCTTCCCAAAGGCCCCCTCTCCAAGTATTCCATGGAAAGTGAATCTTTCCACCGAAAGTACGCATGATTGTTCCACCATGGCACGTCTGGATGGGACTAGTGGAGATGCCCCATGGCCTCTGTATGCAGGAGTTACCGGTATATGCTGATTCTTCAAGGAGAGACCTACTTGAATTGACTGATCCTTGGTGAGTGGAGACACCTGTGTTCGCCTGTTCTTGGTGAATGGGGTCACCTGTATTTCCTGGTCCATATAGGATTTGGACACATTCACCTGGACTCTCCTGTTCATCGTGGATCTTGTTATCTGCGTTCCCTGCTCCTTGGTGGACAATGACATATGTGTCTCCTGCCCCTTGGTAAATGGGGTCACCTGTATTTCCTGGACCAAAGTGGATTTAGGCACATTCACCTGCGTTCTTTTGTTCTTCGTGGATCTTGTAATCTGTGTTCCCTGCTCCTTGGTGGACAATGACATATGTGTCTCCTGTTTCTTGGTGGACAATGACATATGTGTCCCCTGATCCTTGGTGGAGAATGACATATCTGTCCCCTGCTCCTTGGTGGAGAATGACATATCTGTCCCCTGCTCCTTGGTGGACAATGACATATATGTCCCCTGCTCCTTGGTGGACAATGACATATGTGTCTCCTGCTCCTTGGTGGACAATGACATATGTGTCTCCTGCCCCTTGGTAAATGGGGTCACCTGTATTTCCTGGAACGAAGTGGATTTAGGCACATTCACCTGCGTTCTTTTGTTCTCCGTGGATCTTGTAATCTGCATTCCCTGCTCCTTGGTGGACAATGACATATGTGTCTCCTGTTTCTTGGTGGACAATGACATATGTGTCTCCTGCTCCTTGGTGGACAATGACATATTTGTCCCCTGCTCCTTGGTGGACAATGACATATGTGTCGCCCGCTCCTTGGTTGAAAATGACATATGTGTTGCCCGCTCCTTGGTGGACAATGACATATGCGTCCCCTGCTCCTTGGTGGACAATGACATATGCGTCCCCTGCTCCTTGGTGGACAATGACATATGCGTCCCGTGCTCCTTGGTTGTAATTGACATTTTTTTTTTTTTTTCTGTTTCATCAGTCTATCAATTAAGGGGTGTGGTTAATTGCTCACAGGTGCCTATTTAACTTGTTGTAGGACTCAGTCTGAGCGTGCTCAGTTTGAAGCGGTGGAGCTTGGTGTAAGTGGAGCTGGATTAAGTGGGAGTTAAAAACAAGAGTTTAAAACAGGAGGTTATAACAGGGGTCATAGTACCTGTGTAGTGTGAGTATCTGAGTGTTGTCTGAGTAGTGTGTGTGGATCGTTAGTACTTGTGTATTGTGTACCTGTGTATTGTCTTGTCGTGTACCTGTGTATTGTCTTGAGTATTAGTGCCAGGAAGCTAGCTGTTAGGTAATTTGGACAGGGTAAAATCCCCAAATCCTCACTAAATTTAATAGGTACGATGCCCGGCGGGTGTGGAGAGGCGACTCTTTGTACATCTTGCCGCATGTATGCGTTCCTTGATCATCCGATCGAGGGTGAATACTGCTGTGCAAAATGTAAGCACATTGTTTCCCTGGAAGCCCAGGTTCTGAATCTGGGGAAGCAACTGTCAGCACTGAGAAGTCCCTCCATACTAAAGGTGAGCCAGGAATGTACACGGCAGGTGCCGGCAGGGGCCAGCACAGAGGCGGGTGGAGACAAAGAGGTGCAGGCACTAGCAAAGAGTAGATGGGTGACAGTCAGGAAGGGTAGAGGGGGAAGTGCCAGGGAGGCCGATCCAGGACTGGAGCATCCCAATAAGTACGCTCCATTGAGTGTCATTGGTGAAACCAGTCAGGGACCAGCACTGCTGGAGATGAGGGACTCTCCTAGCTGCCGGGGGAAGAACTCCTCCAGTGAGAGTGGGGGGGCAGCAAAGGGAAAGGAAAGACAGATTCTGGTGGTAGGGGACTCAATTCTTAGAAGGACAGAGAGGGCAATCTGTAACCAAGACCTGAAGCGCCGAACAGTATGTTGTCTACCGGGCGCTCGGGTTCGGCACATCACGGATCTTGTGGACAGATTACTGGGAGGGGCTGGGGAAGACCCGGCTGTCATGGTGCACGTTGGCACCAATGACAAAGTCAGAGGCAGATGGAGTGTCCTAAAGAACGATTTTAGGGACTTAGGAGCTAAATTGAGGAAAAGGACCTCCAAGGTAGTGTTCTCAGGAATACTACCGGTACATCGAGCCACACCAGAGAGGCAGAGGGAGATTAGGGAAGTAAACAAGTGGCTGAAGAGCTGGTGTAGTAAGGAGGGGTTTGGGGTCCTGGAGGACTGGGCCGACTTCTCAGTCGGTAACCGGTACTATAGAAGGGACGGACTGCACCTAAATGAGGAGGGTGCAGATCTGCTGGGAATGAAGATGGCCAAAAAGTTAGAGGGGTTTTTAAACTAGGCGATGGGGGGGAGGGTCCAAAGACAGTGATAGCCAGCGCGGAAGATATTCCAGAGGGTAGTATTGGGGGCATTAGTGGTAGGTTAACCAAAGCACAAAAACACAAGGTGAGTATAGTAGCAAGTCCAAGTTGCAATCTTGAAACACCCAATACGAGGACAATATGTGACCGGTCTACACTATGTGGCATGTTCACCAATGCCAGGAGCCTGGCGGACAAGATGGGTGAACTAGAGATACTGTTGTACAAGGAGGATTTGGATTTTGTGGGAATTTCAGAGACCTGGTTCAACAGCTCTCATGATTGGCTGGCAAACATTCAAGGGTATACCCTATACCGCAAGGATAGAGAGGGTAAAAAAGGGGGAGGGGTATGCCTATATATCAAGAATAATGTACAAGTGAATGTGAGAGATGACATCACTGAGGGGGCTGGGGAGGAGGTGGAATCTTTATGGGTAGAGCTCCAAAGGGATGAAGCTAAGGGGAAAATAATACTGGGAGTATGCTATAGGCCCCCTAACCTGAGGGAGGAAGTGGAGACGGATCTCCTATCACAAATTGGATTAGCAGCAAGGATGGGAAGTGTTATCATAATGGGGGATTTTAATTATCCAGACTGGGCGGAGGGAACCGCGCATTCATTTAAGGCTCGCCAGTTCCTTAATGTCTTGCAGGACAATTTTATGGGTCAGATGGTAGACGCACCAACTAGAAATAAAACATTACTAGATCTACTGATTACCAACAATACAGACCTGATAACAGATGTGGAAATATGGGGCAATTTAGGTAACAGCGATCACAGGTCAATTAGTTTCAGTATAAATCACACAAATAGGAGACATGAAGGGAACACAAAGACACTGAATTTCAAAAGAGCCAACTTCCCTAAACTACAAACCTTGCTAAAAGGCATAAATTGGGATAAAATATTAGGAACAAAGAATACGGAGGAGAGATGGGTTTGCTTTAAGAGCATATTAAATCAGGGCATTAGCCAATGTATCCCATTGGGTAATAAATTTAAAAGAGCGAACAAACATCCTGGATGGCTTAACTCCAATGTAAAAATGCATATAAAAGCAAAGGAGAAGGCCTTCAAAAAATATGAGGTTGAGGGATCATCCTCAGCATTCAGACTTTACAAAGAATGCAACAAGAAATGTAAGGGTGCAATTAGGATGGCTAAGATAGAACATGAAAGACACATAGCGGAGGAGAGCAAAAAAAATCCCAAGAAATTCTTTAAGTATGTAAACAGTAAAAAAGGGAGGACAGACCATATTGGCCCCATAAAGAATGAGGAAGGACATCTGGTTACAAAGGATGGGGAGATGGCAAAGGTATTGAATTTATTCTTCTCCTCAGTCTTCACGAGTGAATCGGGGGGCTTCAGTAACCAAAACTGCAGTGTTTATCCTCATGACACAACACAGGAAGCACCTACATGGTTATCAGAGGACGGAATTAAAATTAGACTTGAGAAACTTAACATTAATAAATCACCGGGACCAGATGGCTTGCATCCGAGGGTACTTAGGGAACTCAGTCAGGTGATTGCCAGACCGTTGTTCCTAATTTTTACAGACAGTCTACTGACTGGAATGGTACCAGCTGATTGGAGAAAAGCCAATGTAGCACCAATATTTAAAAAGGGCCCAAAATACATCCCTGGGAATTACAGACCAGTTAGCCTAACATCAATAGTATGTAAACTCTTGGAGGGGATGATAAGGGACTATATACAAGATTTTAGTAATACGTACGATATCATTAGCAGTAATCAGCATGGATTCATGAAGAATCGTTCTTGCCAAACCAATCTATTAACCTTCTATGAGGAGGTGAGTTGCCATCTAGATAAAGGAAGGCCCGTAGACGTGGTGTATCTGGATTTTACAAAAGCATTTGACACAGTTCCCCATAAACGTTTACTGTACAAAATAAGGTGCGTTGGCATGGACCATAGGGTGAGTACATGGATTGAAAACTGGCTACAAGGACGAGTTCAGAGGGTGGTGATAAATGGGGAGTACTCAGAATGGTCAGGGGTGGGTAGTGGGGTTCCCCAGGGTTCTGTGCTGGGACCAATCCTATTTAATTTGTTTATAAACGATCTGGAGGATGGGATAAACAGTTCAATCTCTGTATTTGCAGACGATACTAAGCTAAGCAGGGCAATAACTTCTCCGCAGGATGTGGAAATCTTGCAAAAAGACCTGATCAAATTAATGGGGGAGGGGCGACTACATGGCAAATGAGGTTCAATGTAGAAAAATGTAAAATAATGCATTTGGGTGGCAAAAATCTGAATGCAATCTATAGACTGGGGGGAGAACTTCTGGGGGGATCTAGGATGGAAAAGGACCTGGGGGTCCTAGTAGATGATAGGCTCAGCAATGACATGCAATGCCAAGCTGCTGCTAATAAAGCAAACAGAATATTGGCATTAAAAAGGGGATCAACTCCAGAGATAAAACGATAATTCTCCCGCTCTACAAGACTCTGGTCCGGCCGTACCTGGAGTATGCTGTCCAGTTCTGGGCACCAGTCCTCAGGAAGGATGTACTGGAAATGGAGCGACTACAAAGAAGGGCAACAAAGCTAATAAAGGGTCTGGAGGATCTTAGTTATGAGGAAAGGTTGTGAGCACTGAACTTATTCTCTCTGGAGAAGAGACGCTTGAGAGGGGATATGATTTCATTATATAAATACCGGACTGGTGACCCCACAATATATAAATACCGGACTGGTGACCCCACAATATATAAATACCGGACTGGTGACCCCACAATATATAAATACCGGACTGGTGACCCCACAATATATAAATACCAGACTGGTGACCCCACAATATATAAATACCGGACTGGTGACCCCACAATATACAAATACCGGACTGGTGACCCCACATTATACAAATACCGGACTGGTGACCCCACAATAGGGATAAAACTTTTTCTCAGAAGAGAGTTTAATAAGACTCGTGGCCACTCATTACAATTAGAAGAAAAGAGGTTTAAGAAAAAACGACAAAAGTGGGACTTTAAATGAAAAGCGTGAAATGTCCAAAAAACAAAACCGATGGACTACTAGGAAAATTTTATTGAATTCATGAAAATGGAACATGCATATAAAATTATATATCAATCACAAATAGAGAGAAATATCAGCAATAATAGCAGCAAATATACATGATTCAATGAACAAGACAATTCTCCATGGTACATCAGTGGGATATTAATACACAACCATATAATAAGAAATATTGCCTACAAAATAAGCCTCCAAAAAAACTCAAAAAATAGGAATGGTATGACGCTAGTGAGAAACGCGACAATGATAGCTCTACGCTTCCATCCAGCTTTCCTTCCTTGTCCTCCACATGGTCACTCATCTTTCTTTCACTTTACCCCTGCATTCTCCATTCACACTCAGCTGTTCACCCCCATGGTTGGGTTGCTAATTTGATCTCTCATCTGTACTTCCCACTCCAGGTTTGCCTCGGGGGTCCTGGCCTGCCTTGGATGGTGCCCTGTGGGGCTGCCCCCATTGGTCCGTCCACCTCAGCTCCCGGGGGGGTGGTGTCTCCGATCGCCGAGCGATGTATGGCCTCCGCCACCATCTCACGAACCACAATATGTAAGCATGCAGTCTGTGTGGGGTTTTTTAATTACCCCACCTCCGTTTCATGTTTATAATTATTAGTTCATTTTTATATTCTTTATTTTAGATCAAGATACGCGCTTGCTCCTGACGAGTGGCACAAGAAGCCACGAAACGCGTAGAGCTATCATTGTCGCGTTTCTCACTAGCGTCATACCATTCCTATTTTTTGAGTTTTTTTGGAGGCTTATTTTGTAGGCAATATTTCTTATTATATGGTTGTGTATTAATATCCCACTGATGTACCATGGAGAATTGTCTTGTTCATTGAATCATGTATATTTGCTGCTATTATTGCTGATATTTCTCTCTATTTGTGATTGATATATAATTTTATATGCATGTTCCATTTTCATGAATTCAATAAAATTTTCCTAGTAGTCCATCGGTTTTGTTTTTTGGACATTTCACGCTTTTCATTTAAAGTCCCACTTTTGTCGTTTTTTCTTAGACTAGTAAAGGGATGGAAACGCATGACCTCATCCGGTCATGGTTTCATTTAAAGTCCCAGAAGAAAAGAGGTTTAACCTTAAACTACGTAGAGGGTTCTTTACTGTAAGAGCGGCAAGGATGTGGAATTCCCTTCCACAGGCGGTGGTCTCAGCGGGGAGCATTGATAGCTTCAAGAAACTATTAATCACCTGAATGACCACAACATACAGAGATATATAATGTAATACTGACATATAATCACACAACATATAGAGATATATAATGTAATATGACATATAATCACACAACATACAGAGATATATAATGTAATATGACATATAATCACACAACATACAGGATATATAATGTAATATGACATATAATCACACAACATACAGGATATATAATGTAATATGACATATAATCACACAACATACAGAGATATATAATGTAATATGACATATAATCACACAACATACAGAGATATATAATGTAATATGACATATAATCACACAACATACAGAGATATATAATGTAATATGACATATAATCACACAACATACAGAGATATATAATGTAATATGACATATAATCACACAACATACAGAGATATATAATGTAATATGACATATAATCACACAACATACAGAGATATATAATGTAATATGACATATAATCACACAACATACAGAGATATATAATGTAATATGACATATAATCACACAACATACAGAGATATATAATGTAATATGACATATAATCACACAACATACAGAGATATATAATGTAATATGACATATAATCACACAACATACAGAGATATATAATGTAATATGACATATAATCACACAACATACAGAGATATATAATGTAATATGACATATAATCACACAACATACAGAGATATATAATGTAATATGACATATAATCACACAACATACAGGATATATAATGTAATATGACATATAATCACACAACATACAGAGATATATAATGTAATATGACATATAATCACACAACATACAGATATATAATGTAATATGACATATAATCACACAACATACAGAGATATATAATGTAATACTGACATATAATCACACAACATACAGAGATATATAATGTAATATGACATATAATCACACAACATACAGGATATATAATGTAATATGACATATAATCACACAACATACAGAGATATATAATGTAATAAGACATATAATCACACAACATACAGATATATAATGTAATATGACATATAATCACACAACATACAGAGATATATAATGTAATACTGACATATAATCACACAACATACAGAGATATATAATGTAATATGACATATAATCACACAACATACAGGATATATAATGTAATATGACATATAATCACACAACATACAGGATATATAATGTAATATGACATATAATCACACAACATACAGAGATATATAATGTAATATGACATATAATCACACAACATACAGAGATATATAATGTAATATGACATATAATCACACAACATACAGAGATATATAATGTAATATGACATATAATCACACAACATACAGGATATATAATGTAATATGACATATAATCACACAACATACAGAGATATATAATGTAATATGACATATAATCACACAACATACAGAGATATATAATGTAATATGACATATAATCACACAACATACAGAGATATATAATGTAATATGACATATAATCACACAACATACAGAGATATATAATGTAATATGACATATAATCACACAACATACAGAGATATATAATGTAATATGACATATAATCACACAACATACAGAGATATATAATGTAATATGACATATAATCACACAACATACAGGGATATATAATGTAATATGACATATAATCACACAACATACAGAGATATATAATGTAATATGACATATAATCACACAACATACAGAGATATATAATGTAATATGACATATAATCACACAACATACAGAGATATATAATGTAATACTGACATATAATCACACAACATACAGAGATATATAATGTAATATGACATATAATCACACAACATACAGAGATATATAATGTAATATGACATATAATCACACAACATACAGAGATATATAATGTAATATGACATATAATCACACAACATACAGAGATATATAATGTAATATGACATATAATCACACAACATACAGAGATATATAATGTAATATGACATATAATCACACAACATACAGAGATATATAATGTAATATGACATATAATCACACAACATACAGAGATATATAATGTAATATGACATATAATCACACAACATACAGAGATATATAATGTAATATGACATATAATCACACAACATACAGAGATATATAATGTAATATGACATATAATCACACAACATACAGAGATATATAATGTAATATGACATATAATCACACAACATACAGAGATATATAATGTAATATGACATATAATCACACAACATACAGGATATATAATGTAATATGACATATAATCACACAACATACAGAGATATATAATGTAATATGACATATAATCACACAACATACAGAGATATATAATGTAATATGACATATAATCACACAACATACAGAGATATATAATGTAATATGACACATAATCACACACATAGGTTGGACTTGATGGACTTGTGTCTTTTTTCAACCTCACCTACTATGTAACTATGTAACTATATATGCGTCCCCTGCTCCTTGGTGGACAATGACATATGTGTCTCCTGCTCTTTGGTGAATGGGGTCACCTGTACTTCTTGGTCCATAGTGGATGGAGTCCCATTCACCAGTATTCTCCTGTTCATTGTGGGTCTTGTAATCTGCGTTCCCTGCTCCGTGGTGGATGTTGACGTATATCTTCCCTCCTCCTTCCCGGTGTCTATTATCACTTCTACTTCCTGGCCTTTGGTTGATGGAATCGTGATCACTTGTACTTGCTGGCTCCTGGAAGATGGAATCACTACCACTTGTGCATCCTTGTCCTGGTTGGATGGGATCACTACCACTCGTGGTTTCTTGTTACGAGTGGATGGAGTCACTAGTCTTTGCTCATCCTTGGTGATTGGCATGACACGTGTCTCTTCCATGGTCTTAGCGTGTGATTATTTCCCAGCCTCTGTGGTGATTGGAACCATTTGGGTTTCTTCACTGATGGATTCAACCAGTAGAATCCGTCCCATTTCATTGGGGGTTGGGTCATTGTATCCATCTGGGGAGAGAAAAAAAACAAAAACAATTATTTCTATTCCTACTATTTACACTTCATTGATTGATGTCACATAGAATCTGTGGACGTTGAATGGGTTCCCTTTAACATATGTAAGTGAATGTCATCTGAGTTATGGAAATGATCTTGTGTGACGCGTTTCTCTTTATGGGAATTCTATATAAACATGGAGGATATGGGGGTTCTATATAAACATGGAGGATATGGGGGTTCTATATAAACATGGAGGATATGGGGGTTCTATATAAACATGGAGGATATGGGGGTTCTATATAAACATGGAGGATATGGGGGTTCTATATAAACATGGAGGATATGGGGGTTCTATATAAACATGGAGGATATGGGGGTTCTATATAAACATGGAGGATATGGGGGGTTCTATATAAACATGGAGGATATGGGGGGGTTCTATATAAACATGGAGGATATGGGGGGTTCTATATAAACATGGAGGATATGGGGGTTCTATATAAACATGGAGGATATGGGGGGGTTCTATATAAACATGGAGGATATGGGGGGGGTTCTATATAAACATGGAGGATATGGGGGGGTTCTATATAAACATGGAGGATATGGGGGGGGTTCTATATAAACATGGAGGATATGGGGGTTCTATATAAACATGGAGGATATGGGGGTTCTATATAAACATGGAGGATATGGGGGTTCTATATAAACATGGAGGATATGGGGGGTTCTATATAAACATGGAGGATATGGGGGGTTCTATATAAACATGGAGGATATGGGGGGGTTCTATATAAACATGGAGGATATGGGGGTTCTATATAAACATGGAGGATATGGGGGGTTCTATATAAACATGGAGGATATGGGGGGTTCTATATAAACATGGAGGATATGGGGGGTTCTATATAAACATGGAGGATATGGGGGTTTTATATAAACATGGAGGATATGGGGGTTCTATATAAACATGGAGGATATGGGGGTTTTATATAAACATGGAGGATATGGGGGTTCTATATAAACATGGAGGATATGGGGGGTTCTATATAAACATGGAGGATATGGGGGGTACTATATAAACATGGAGGATATGGGGGTTCTATATAAACATGGAGGATATGGGGGGTTCTATATAAACATGGAGGATATGGGGGGTTCTATATAAACATGGAGGATATGGGGGGGTTCTATATAAATATGGAGGATATGGGGGTTCTATATAAACATGGAGGATATGGGGGGGTTCTATATAAACATGGAGGATATGGGGGGGTTCTATATAAACATGGAGGATATGGGGGTTCTATATAAACATGGAGGATATGGGGGTTCTATATAAACATGGAGGATATGGGGGTTTTATATAAACATGGAGGTTATGGGGGTTCTATATAAACATGGAGGATATGGGGGTTCTATATAAACATGGAGGATATGGGGGGTTCTATATAAACATGGAGGATATGGGGGGGTTCTATATAAACATGGAGGATATGGGGGGGGGTTCTATATAAACATGGAGGATATGGGGGGGTTCTATATAAACATGGAGGATATGGGGGTTCTATATAAACATGGAGGATATGGGGGTTCTATATAAACATGGAGGATATGGGGGTTCTATATAAACATGGAGGATATGGGGGGGTTCTATATAAACATGGAGGATATGGGGGGGGTTCTATATAAACATGGAGGATATGGGGGGTTCTATATAAACATGGAGGATATGGGGGTTTTATATAAACATGGAGGATATGGGGGTTCTATATAAACATGGAGGATATGGGGGTTTTATATAAACATGGAGGATATGGGGGTTTTATATAAACATGGAGGATATGGGGGGGTTCTATATAAACATGGAGGATATGGGGGGGTTCTATATAAACATGGAGGATATGGGGGGGTTCTATATAAACATGGAGGATATGGGGGGGTTCTATATAAACATGGAGGATATGGGGGTTCTATATAAACATGGAGGATATGGGGGGGTTCTATATAAACATGGAGGATATGGGGGTTCTATATAAACATGGAGGGTATGGGGGGTTCTATATAAACATGGAGGATATGGGGGTTTTATATAAACATGGAGGATATGGGGGTTCTATATAAACATGGAGGATATGGGGGGTTCTATATAAACATGGAGGATATGGGGGTTTTATATAAACATGGAGGATATGGGGGGGTTCTATATAAACATGGAGGATATGGGGGTTTTATATAAACATGGAGGATATGGGGGGGTTCTATATAAACATGGAGGATATGGGGGGGTTCTATATAAACATGGAGGATATGGGGGGGTTCTATATAAACATGGAGGATATGGGGGGGTTCTATATGAACATGGAGGATATGGGGGGTTCTATATAAACATGGAGGATATGGGGGGTTCTATATAAACATGGAGGATATGGGGGGGTTCTATATAAACATGGAGGATATGGGGTTCTATATAAACATGGAGGATATGGGGGGTTCTATATAAACATGGAGGATATGGGGTTCTATATAAACATGGAGGATATGGGGGTTCTCTATAAACATGGAGGATATGGGGTTCTATATGAACATGGAGGATATGGGGGGGTTCTATATAAACATGGAGGATATGGGGGGTTCTATATAAACATGGAGGATATGGGGGGTTCTATATAAACATGGAGGATATGGGGGGTTCTATATGAACATGGAGGATATGGGGGTTCTATATAAACATGGAGGATATGGGGGGGTTCTATATAAACATGGAGGATATGGGGGTTCTCTATAAACATGGAGGATATGGGGTTCTATATGAACATGGAGGATATGGGGGGTTCTATATAAACATGGAGGATATGGGGGGTTCTATATAAACATGGAGGATATGGGGGGTTCTATATAAACATGGAGGATATGGGGGTTCTATATAAACATGGAGGATATGGGGGGGTTCTATATAAACATGGAGGATATGGGGGGTTCTATATAAACATGGAGGATATGGGGGGGTTCTATATAAACATGGAGGATATGGGGGTTCTATATAAACATGGAGGATATGGGGGGGTTCTATATAAACATGGAGGATATGGGGGGGTTCTATATAAACATGGAGGATATGGGGGGGTTCTATATAAACATGGAGGATATGGGGGGTTCTATATAAACATGGAGGATATGGGGGTTCTATATAAACATGGAGGATATGGGGGTTCTATATAAACATGGAGGATATGGGGGGTTCTATATGAACATGGAGGATATGGGGGTTCTATATAAACATGGAGGATATGGGGGTTCTATATAAACATGGAGGATATGGGGGTTCTATATAAACATGGAGGATATGGGGGTTCTATATAAACATGGAGGATATGGGGGGGTTCTATATAAACATGGAGGATATGGGGGTTCTATATAAACATGGAGGATATGGGGGGTTCTATATAAACATGGAGGATATGGGGGGTTCTATATGAACATGGAGGATATGGGGGTTCTATATAAACATGGAGGATATGGGGGGGTTCTATATAAACATGGAGGATATGGGGGTTCTCTATAAACATGGAGGATATGGGGTTCTATATGAACATGGAGGATATGGGGGTTCTATATAAACATGGAGGATATGGGGGTTCTATATAAACATGGAGGATATGGGGGGTTCTATATAAACATGGAGGATATGGGGGTTCTATATAAACATGGAGGATATGGGGGGGTTCTATATAAACATGGAGGATATGGGGGTTCTATATAAACATGGAGGATATGGGGGGGTTCTATATAAACATGGAGGATATGGGGGTTCTATATAAACATGGAGGATATGGGGGGGTTCTATATAAACATGGAGGATATGGGGGGGTTCTATATAAACATGGAGGATATGGGGGGGTTCTATATAAACATGGAGGATATGGGGGGTTCTATATAAACATGGAGGATATGGGGGTTCTATATAAACATGGAGGATATGGGGGTTCTATATAAACATGGAGGATATGGGGGTTCTATATGAACATGGAGGATATGGGGGGTTCTATATAAACATGGAGGATATGGGGGTTCTATATAAACATGGAGGATATGGGGGGTTCTATATAAACATGGAGGATATGGGGGTTCTATATAAACATGGAGGATATGGGGGGGTTCTATATAAACATGGAGGATATGGGGGTTCTATATAAACATGGAGGATATGGGGGTTCTATATAAACATGGAGGATATGGGGGGGTTCTATATAAACATGGAGGATATGGGGGTTCTATATAAACATGGAGGATATGGGGGTTCTATATAAACATGGAGGATATGGGGGTTCTATATAAACATGGAGGATATGGGGGTTCTATATAAACATGGAGGATATGGGGGTTCTATATAAACATGGAGGATATGGGGGTTCTATATGAACATGGAGGATATGGGGGTTCTATATAAACATGGAGGATATGGGGGTTCTATATAAACATGGAGGATATGGGGGGGTTCTATATAAACATGGAGGATATGGGGGGGTTCTATATAAACATGGAGGATATGGGGGGGTTCTATATAAACATGGAGGATATGGGGGGTTCTATATAAACATGGAGGATATGGGGGTTCTATATAAACATGGAGGATATGGGGGGGTTCTATATAAACATGGAGGATATGGGGGGGTTCTATATAAACATGGAGGATATGGAGGGGTTCTATATAAACATGGAGGATATGGGGGGGTTCTATATAAACATGGAGGATATGGGGGGTTCTATATAAACATGGAGGATATGGGGGTTCTATATAAACATGGAGGATATGGGGGTTCTATATAAACATGGAGGATATGGGGGGGGTTCTATATAAACATGGAGGATATGGGGGGTTCTATATAAACATGGAGGATATGGGGGTTCTATATAAACATGGAGGATATGGGGGTTCTATATAAACATGGAGGATATGGGGGTTCTATATAAACATGGAGGATATGGGGGTTCTATATAAACATGGAGGATATGGGGGTTTTATATAAACATGGAGGATATGGGGGTTCTCAGCCCTGGGAGTCCATTCTCAGGGTACGGCTTTCTGTGCTAATACAAGTGTAAGTTGGAATCTCTAACAACTATTCACCCCGAATACCCAGACTTCAACCTTCTGTCCACCAAAAGATAGAAATTCTAATGGGATCTCTCACTGCGCTGAGATCTTGGTGATAAAGATGGACGATCTGCTACATTACATATACAGGCTGTGCTTCCTGCTTGGTAGTGCTTGTGATTTAATCCAATAAGGCTGCTGTTAGGAATCATGGGGCCCCAGGCCATATGTAGCGCTGTCTGTTCTACAAAGTCCGGTCTATTGATCGCCTTCCATCGATCAGTCCTGCTGGAGAACCAGCATTGATCAGTACATGAAGCCAATGGCTGCAGCGCTGATCTGTGTATTCCTGGGGGAGTCCCCACCGTTGGTCTATAATAAGCAGAGGACATCCCTACTGTTCTATCGCTTGTGTGGGGGTGGGGATCTGTCCGTTTTTTATCATCTAAGTGTTGAATGAAATAAAACTGCGCATGTATACCCAGCTTATCTCTTCCTCCCTCTCAATGCAATCTCATTGTTCTGCTTATCCTAACTAATAAAGATTCAATATTTTGTATTTGGTTTTATCTCAGCAGTTATAAGGGAGATCCCTGAACTTTGCTGATGCTCTGGAGGCTGAAATCTGTATAATAATCTCATTACAATCATATCCTTCAAAATATACAATCTGCCCGCCTGCCGTGTGCAATCCTTTATGTCAGGTCTGTGCGTCTCCTCCACACCTCATACCGGTCACCTCACACCTGATTGGCTGCCCAACGGCCACCTGAAGAGTCAGCCAACTGTCACATGCAGCCAACTGTCACCTGCAGCCAACTGTCACCTGCAGCCAACTGTCACCTGCAGCCAACTGTCACATGCAGCCAACTGTCACATGCAGCCAACTGTCACCTGCAGCCAACTGTCACCTGCAGCCAACTGTCACATGCAGCCAACTGTCACATGCAGCCAACTGTCACATGCAGCCAACTGTCACATGCAGCCAACTGTCACCTGCAGCCAACTGTCACCTGCAGCCAACTGTCACCTGCAGCCAACTGTCACATGCAGCCAACTGTCACCTGCAGCCAACTGTCACATGCAGCCAACTGTCACCTGCAGCCAACTGTCACCTGCAGCCAACTGTCACATGCAGCCAACTGTCACATGCAGCCAACTGTCACATGCAGCCAACTGTCACATGCAGCCAACTGTCACCTGCAGCCAACTGTCACCTGCAGCCAACTGTCACCTGCTGACTGCTAATTACAAGTCAGTTTAGTTTATTTTTATCCCGCCAGCAGGAGGGGAGATTTCCCTTCATACTGTAATCACAACAAGACTTTTTTGTAAGATTTTTAAAATAAATCATTTTTAAAAATCATTTATTGAAATTTTGTATCATTAAGAGCCCTTGCACACTGGGGCGGGGGGCGGCGTCGGCAGTAAAACGCCGCTATTATTAGCGGCGTTTTACCGTCGGTATGCGGCCGCTAGTGGGGCGGTTTTACCCCCCGCTAGCGGCCGAGAAAGGGTTAAATACCACCGCAAAGTGCCTCTGCAGAGGTATAGCCGCGCCGTCCCATTGATTTCAATGGACAGGAGCAGTAAAGGGGCCGTATACACTCCGCTCCTTCACCGCTCCGAAGATGCTGCTGGCAGGACTTTTTTTTACCGTCCTGCCAGCGCACCGCTCCAGTGTGGGAGCCCTCGGGGGTCACACTGGAATGAAAGTAACGGCACTTTCGGGGCGGTTTGCAGGCGCTATTATTAGCACAATAGCGCCTGCAAACCGCCCCAGTGTGCAAGGGCTCTAAATTGTAGAAAAACTGATACAAGATTTCAATAAATGATTTATTGCCTTAAATATTCCCACCAAATGAGGAGATTCTCTAAAAACGATCTATTGGGATGATGGAAAATTCCACCCACAATCTTAAGTGCCGGTTCACACAGGGGCAACACAACTTGCAAGTCGCCCCCGAAGTCGTACAGGAACCTTTTTCTAAGTCGGAGTGATGATTAGAACGGCTCCATAGTACAGAACGGGAGGCGACTTGTCAGGCGACAAGGTCATCAGATAAGTCGTCCCTGTGTGAATGGGGTCTTAGAGTTTATAGATTTCAAATCACAGGAAGACGGGAAGAAATCTCTCCAATGAGATCCCATCCTAGAGCGTTGTCACCGGACGCCGTGTCCCCATCACAAGATTCCCCTCTATTCCTGTTCCATCTCCATACTCTATGCAGTGACCCCGGTGTATATAGTATATACAGTATGTGGGGGGAGGGGCATTCAGTATATTATATTTCTCTATTATAATACTCACCACAATCCTCCTTTGCTCCTCTCTCTGGTGCTGATCTCTCTTGGTTGCTGTTCAGAGGTTCAGCTCTATTTTCTGCCTATCTGCCCCAAGGACACCCCTATGTGGGGCAGTAATCCGGGGCTGTACAGCTGTCTAGAAAAAATACACTTTCATTTTAATGGAAAAAAACACAATATAATTCCCAATTATTTGGTAAAATCTAAAAGATAAACCCCCAAACATTATTTATTTATATATATATTTAGCAGAAGCCCTAGAGAATAAAATGGTGGTCACCGCGTGTTTTATGTCACGTGGAATTTCCACAAAGTTTTCACAAACACATTTTTTGTTTTTAAAATACACTTTAATGAATGTTTCTATTTTTTTATTAAAACATTTCTTTCTGTGGCTGAAAATGAGGATTTTTAACCATTTGATGACCGGGCATTTTTCTGACACTTTTGTTTACATGTAGAAATCAGCACTTATTTTTTTTTGCTGGAAAGTTACTTGAGATCCCCAAACACTGTATATATATATATATATGTAGCAGAGGCCGTAGAGCAGTGATGGAGAACCTCAGCACTCCAAATGTTTCTGAACTACATTTCCCATGATGCTCCACTACACTGCAGAGTGCCAGAGCATCATGGGAAATGTAGTTCAAAAACATCTGAAGTGCCGAGGTTCCCCATCACTGGACTAGAGAATAAAATGGTGGTCGTGGCAATTTTTTATGTCATGCGGTATTTGTGCAACGTTTTTTTCAAAGTGTCATTTTAAGGATAATCAGTGGAAACAGTACATGGGAGGAGTCTTCTGTACATGGGAGGAGTCTTCTGTACATGGGAGGAGTCTTCTGTACATGGGAGGAGTCTTCTGTACATGGGAGGAGTCTTCTGTACATGGGAGGAGTCTTCTGTACATGGGAGGAGCCTGTGATACTTATGTACATGGGAGGAGCCTGTGATACTTATGTACATGGGAGGGGCCTGTGATAATTATGTACATGGGAGGAGCCTGTGATACTTATGTACATGGGAGGAGTCTGTGATACTTATGTACATGGGAGGAGCCTGTGATACTTATGTACATGGGAGGAGCCTGTGATAATGTACATGGGAGGAGTCTGTGATACTTATGTACATGGGAGGGGCCTGTGATACTTATGTACATGGGAGGAGCCTGTGATACTTATGTACATGGGAGGAGTCTGTGATACTTATGTACATGGGAGGGGCCTGTGATACTTATGTACATGGGAGGAGCCTGTGATACTTATGTACATGGGAGGGGCCTGTGATACTTGTGTACGTGGGAGGGGCCTGTGATACTTATGTACATGGAGGGGCCTGTGATACTTATGTACAGGGGAGGAGTCTGTGATACTTATGTACATGGGAGGAGCCTGTGATACTTATGTACGTGGGAGGAGTCTGTGATACTTATGTACGTGGGAGGGGCCTGTGATACTTATGTACGTGGGAGGGGCCTGTGATACTTATGTACAGGGGAGGAGCTGTGATACTTATGTACATGGGAGGAGTCTGTGATAATTATGTACATGGGAGGAGCCTGTGATACTTATGTACATGGGAGGAGTCTGTGATAATTATGTACGTGGGAGGGGCCTGTGATACTTATGTACATGGGAGGAGCCTGTGATAATTATGTACATGGGAGGAGCCTGTGATACTTATGTACATGGGAGGAGTCTGTGATACTTATGTACATGGGAGGAGCCTGTGATACTTATGTACATGGGAGGAGCCTGTGATACTTATGTACATGGGAGGAGCCTGTGATACTTATGTACATGGGAGGAGCCTGTGATACTTATGTACATGGGAGGAGTCTGTGATACTTATGTACATGGGAGGAGCCTGTGATACTTATGTACATGGGATGAGCCTGTGATACTTCTGTACATGGGAGGAGTCTGTGATACTTATGTACATGGGAGGAGCCTGTGATACTTATGTACATGGGAGGAGCCTGTGATACTTATGTATATGGGAGGAGCCTGTGATACTTATGTACATGGGAGGAGCCTGTGATACTTATGTATATGGGAGGAGCCTGTGATACTTATGTACGTGGGAGGGGCCTGTG